>NC_136960.1:37551352-37553852 GCF_032717465.1 Coenobita brevimanus | reverse complement strand
ACGGTTCCACAGAAACATTTTCCTACCTGTGGTCGACGGGTGTGCTTGGCCAGACAGATCGTGGGTGTGCAACAACTTCAAAAACAAAAACAACAACAGTAACTACTTCTACTACAACTACTACTATTACTACTACTCCTGCAACCACCCGGACAAGAAGGAATTTTTTATTAGTTACCTGTAGACAATTTTTCACAGGTTACCCAACCGGCCCACCTGTACAGGGTTAAAGCTTTGGCCCTGTGACGTCATTACCGTGTGTGTGTGTGTGTGTGTGTGTGTGTGTGTGTGTGTGTGTGTGTGTATTGTAATTGATTTTGTAACGAGGACTAAACTGAAGTACTTCTGTGAATATTAGAGAGAGAGAGAGAGAGAGAGAGAGAATCAGAATAATGGAACCACTGATGGAGACGACTTACCCCTCTACACACGCTCTCTCTCTCTCTCTCTCTCTCTCTCTCACACACACACACACACACACACACACACACACACACAGAAAGAGGGGGGGGGTAGTTTACTTTGTGGCAGACTTCAAAGTGACATACGGTGAGTGAAGGCAGTTGATATGACAGTGTTAGTGATAGAATGTGTGTATATATAGGTTTGTGATGACGTGCATACATAAATGTGTGTTGCTAATGTTTACATGTACATCACTGAGCCGGCGCAGAAGGGAAGCCGACACGTGGTGACGCAGTGCAGCCTGGGTGGAGCAACTGTGGCGTTCAGCCGGGAGCCAGGCCTCATCTTATTTCCCTGCACCTCGCCGTGGCAAGGATCCTGGTTCGACCCTGGTGTGGCGCTGTCCACCACAAGGGGGCGCCGGATCCCTACACGGCGTATGTACTGTACTGTGCCTGTTGGACGGCCCTGCTAAAGTCGTTGCTTACCTGTGGTCAGCAGGTCTGCTTGGCCAGACAGACCGGCATTCAACAACAACAGCCCTGAAGAGAATCGTGTGGATTGGTGAAGAATAAATAATGTGAAGATGACGTCATGTTAGGCAAGGAGTTAAAGGTCCACGCCCGCCAGGTGTGGGTTGCCTCGACTGTTGTGTGGGCGGGGGTGTGGGTGTGGTGTGGGCGGCACAGCGTGTTTTCTAATGTAGGAAAGAGCCAGCGGTACCTGTATTAGCAAACTGGCAAAAAGATTATTATGTAATTGAAGCAGGTGCAGTTACAGCAAGAGACAGACGGAAAAATGATGTGAAGGAGCATTGTGATAGGGTGTGGCTGCAGGCGATAAGGGAAATACACTGAGATTGTTTGGCCACATGGAGACGAGGGAAAAGGAGACTGGTTAGACGCGTGTGTGTGAGTGAGGAGGAGTGGGAGAGGGAGAGGGGGAGACCGAGGATGATGGAGGGGTGGAGTGGAGAGATATATGAGAGAGGGGCTTGTGAGGTAGAGGGGGGGCAGCCGCATGGCAAAAGACAGAGCAGCTCGGAGGCGATTTGTTTATAGCCATCCGTCACTCCGTTCCTGGATTAAGGTCTGGCTATAGATATACAGTTATAGGTTAGAGCTGTCGAGAAACTACGATGGATTATTTGAAAGCGAGAGAGAGAGAG
This sequence comes from Coenobita brevimanus, assembly GCF_032717465.1. Lineage (NCBI taxonomy): Eukaryota > Metazoa > Arthropoda > Malacostraca > Decapoda > Coenobitidae > Coenobita > Coenobita brevimanus. Next base: position 37,552,279 of record NC_136960.1, on the reverse strand, counting down.
AGAGAGAGAGAGAGAGACCTGACTCTTCCCCAAATTAGTTACGGGAATATATATGAAGTTTTATTATGCTGTTGAAGTAAATTAACCTCAAAACTACCAAAGTAAAGTAGAACAAGAACCACAAAATCACTCCTGCTCGTCAGAGGCATCGATTACTCTTTGGAGATTTCGTAAGACCTTTTCTATAGCGACTTATTCTCTCCGCTGCACCGATCATCCTTGTTAATTATTGATGTTTACTGTATTGATGTTAAAATGATATATCGTAAAAAACATACAAGAGAAAGTTTTGTCTCTCTGTCTATCTATAGCCCGACGCCCTAATCCCGCGAAGGGTGGCCGTAGACAAAACGCCTCCAAGTCGCTCTGTCACCCACCATTTGACTGCCCTCCCCCCAGCTCACTCCCCCCTCCCTCATATAACATCAACTCCATCACTTCACCTCATCTTCGGTCTCCCCTTTCCCTCTCCCTCCCTCCATTTCACCTACATAGACCCTCTTAGTCAGTCTTTCATTCTGATTAAGGTTTTGTACAATATGTAGAATAAATCGCAGAGGAAATAGCGCCACGAAGCGTCCTTTTGTCCCAGGAAATACATGTCTGGCCGGAGCTTGAGTGCAGTGACATGAGACTGGGTGAGGCTTGGCGGAGAGAGTGATTCAGGAATGATTGATTTCTGGGAAGCACAGGTCTTTCACCCTAAACGCGGCCCAGATTTGCGTCCCTTTGCAGCTTGTGTCATGTCGCTCAACGGGAAGAAAAAGAAAAAAAAGAGCTAAGGCTGTGTATCCTTTTCATAGCACTTCTTCATGACTAGCAACATATCCAAGCTTTAGTCTCTTGTATAACCCAACATTCCGTGTGAAGAGATGCAAGTTTTGTGCCTGAAAATGAATACTGTAGACTTTGGACTTAGGTGTGTGT
>NC_136960.1:37538852-37546352 GCF_032717465.1 Coenobita brevimanus | reverse complement strand
GCCACCTCTCCAGCCATCTTACCCAATATGGCTACTTCCGGCGATGGTGGTGGTGGGGGGGATACTTAGTCATATTTACTGGCGATTTCATTTAAGATTTGTGTTTATAGGAAGAACAGGAGGCGTGGGACGATTTTACATTCTTCTTTCTTTGTTTTCCTGTATAAATCAATCCTCGGTACAGTTGGGAATAGGTGATAAGTTTGTTTTGGGAGACTGGGCCCTTGACTTACCATATAAAGGCTTGCATGTAGGCGGACTGGCTGGATGCTTGGCCTGGTGGAGGGGAGTGAGAGAGAGAGAGAGAGAGTTTTAATTCCTGCTACCTCTGGACGATTAGCCTATACTCTTATTCTCTTTAAGCTCCATCCCCAAGAGAGGCTTTCCATAACTTGAATAAAATCGTCTGATAGCAACAACTACAGTGGTCTTCACCCGGACTCAAGGGGTTAATGTTCAATTGATGTCGATTCACGCTGCATAAATAGCACACTAAAATATCAGACGTACCACATGCACAAGTTAACCTGATAATGAAGAGGTGCTGTACTCCTTTTACTCTAACTTGGACTGAAATTGCCAAATATTTATCTTGAAAGTTGAGTTGAAACAGTAGATTGAAACTAGAATACGGTGCTAGTCACGAAGAAGTGCTGTGGAAAGGATATAGAGCCATAGGATTGTCTCTGCCACAGCACCTTGTGAAATAAGCTACAAAAGGACGAAATTCTGGGTCAAGTTAAGATAAAAGAACTAAACATATCATTAGCTGGTTGGTTATAAGTCCCCTTGAGGCTGATGGCATGATACAGGAGTTATTACGTGCGAGAAAAATGGTGTCTTAATCAACCTGATGTTATTTATGACCCGGTGACTGTGATTATGTGCTCTATAAATCCATCGCTTTTTTTCCTCTAAAGGCCTCGTTATGATACTCTCATTACACTACTGCCTTCCAGCCACATTCCAGGGGGTTAAGTCTTGTCATTCCCCAGGCACCTACTGCATATTCTACGCCAGCTAACTTGTCTAAATTCACTCCTAACAGCCGCCTCTAATTAGCGTAGGTAATGTTTTTTCTGTTGATAAAATGGTCATCTAAGTAACGCCGTATATTCACACTTGTTCGTAAATCTGACATTAGTCTTGCGTGAGCCTCGGATGATGGCTGAACGGATGCGGTTTTGAAGACAGGTTGGTTGTCGCGGAGTTTATCTGAGCACATGGAATGTTGATTTTTTTTTTCTTATATACTCATTGTGTGCCGACATAAGAAAGACAGTAATAGCTTGACCTCTTTATTTTCCAATGTCTCTTGATTGACCCACATTGTGTTGGGCGACTTCGACCAGCAGTACTTAGAGAGCTTGGTAACACTTCCACATACTCTCTCGCTCCTTTCCGTCGCTTCGCTTTGCATCGTTCGCTCTGCTTTGTTGATAAAGGCATCAGGATGCTTACATGCGTCAGCCTTGGTCACATGATGGCGACTTTCCACGCTGCTTGATCTTGAGCAGCCTCTGTATTCAGTTCCTTCTCCTTGAAATCACACACTAATACCTCTTCTTTTTTGTTTTTGTTTTTTGTCTGCCCCTCACAACTATACTCTCAACATTCACACCTGTCACCCTCCGCACCCAATTATCTCCCATCCCCTCCACATGCCCAGACCACCTCAATCTAAAAAATACAAAATTATATTAAGATGGTAATAGGGAAAATAAATCGTAAACGAGGATATGTTAGGCACACCAAAAATCTTTCCCATAGGCCTTAAAATTGACTGCTTGCGAGTTTTAGGAGAAAATGAAGTTGAAAATATCGACACTGATAAATTCGTAGTATTGGCACAACTCGTGTTTAAAACAGAAAAAATGTCGTGTGAAAATAGCTTGACATGATATTAAGTACACGTTGAACAATGCCAGGCTTCCATTTTGCCGTGAACAAGGAAAGTACAACATCGAAGACCGTCCATCTTTTCACAGTTTGATAAAGTTCGTACTATTTTCCTTATTCACGTCTAAATCGATGCATAACACTTCAGCAAGTGCTTAATATTATGTCAAAGCTGTTTCCACGCGACACTTGCGCGATTTACGCTGATGCAACAAGAATCCTTAATGTCGGTATTTTGAAGTTCCTTGTATAGACCCAAATTCGCAAGTGGTCCATTCGTGGTGGAGGGAGAGTCAAGAGGGAGCTTTAGGTGGGTTAAGTGGCGGTGAATGGGTGTGTGGGTGAGGTGGAAGGGGAGTGGAGGGAGGCAGGTGGCGGAGATTGATATAAATGTGGGTAGGGTATTGAGTGTGGAAGGAAGTGGTTTGAAAGGGTTAAATGATGCAGGTGGAGAAGCTGAGAGAGAGAGAGAGAGAGAGAGAGGTGGGGGAGGCAGGGAATGGCGGAAGTGCAGTTAATAGACAATGACATTCGGGAGTAAATTGAAGTGTAAGTGAATGTCAGTGAGGTGTTACGTGACAATAGGTTAGGCTTGTTGGTGTTTTACTCTCCATTACATGAACATGATCCCTGACAGTGAGAAAAGTACCTTATATATTTTGTACATGGGAGTAACGGTGGGAGTTGCCTGATTGTGGCTCACTGATACATACGGTAGCTAGGTGGATGTTGGTCAGTGGAAGTGGCAGTGGAAGCAAAGTGATACAGAGGTTACACGTTCAAGGGTATAAGCTGTTGTTGGTGGGTCGCATGTCAGCTGAGAAACCTCAAAGGCAGCTCTCAAATAACCGAATCCTTGACTGCATTATACAGAGGGTTTCATAAACACTTATACCCACTGTATGCTGGTATATTTGGCTTCTTCCTGTGTATGGACGATTAAGTTTGGCCTTTTTTTCAAGTTTTCTCCTAGAGGCTAAATTTTTTTGGACTTTCACACTCTTATTGTTTGTGTTAGCATTAAATATAATATACGTAATTATAATGTCAGTTTCGTTAAGCTACACCCGATCAAAAACCATTTAACCTTCCGTCCTACATTACAATAGAGTGGTGAAAAAGGTAAATATGAGCGAATTTGAAGGAGGGAGGAGGCGAGTTAGACCAAGGAGAAGGTGGAGGGATATGGTGGATGAGTGTGTGAGGAGGAGAGGTCTGGAAGTCGGTGAGGCTAGGGGACTGACGAGATCGAGCTGGCTGGATGAATATTGGAAGGAGAAGCACATGATCAGGGATCTGGCACCCCTTTTTAACGTGGCAGCGTCCGGATTGACTCTATCGGATACGTTTATGTGAAGCTACAATATGTGGTGAATGTTTTTAGCGTATCAGATAGAGCTAGGATTCCGGGGGCTTGAATGATAAGTGAATGGAAGCCTGGTTTATTGGATTGGGCAGATTTGGCCTGTCTGGACATTGCTACTCCTCACCCTGCCCTAAAGTGGGAAGGGAGGTCCGGATGATGATGATGATGATGGTTCACTTTCATTTTGAAACAGGAAGCGAAACGTATGGAAATAGTCTCCAGGTAGTAATCATATAGCTGTACATGGCCTGTAACGTAAACAGTACGACATGAAGAACGAACTTTACGCAACATATGAAGTAAACAGTTCATTCAGAAATAGTCGCCTAAAGAAAACACACGATAAGCACTCAACGTGAACCCATCGGCCACCTGTGTACAGATATTTGTGATGGAGTGTACAATGTTGTGACTTGGGAGTACTAATGTATGGTGATGGGGGTGAGGTGGCCGATGGAAGCAGGTAAGTGGTGGGTTTGTAGGTGGGGTGGTGGGTTAGTGGGTGGGGTGGCGGGTTTGTGGGTGGTGTGGTGGGTTAGTGGGTGGGGTGGGGTATAGGTTTGCCATAGTGGGTCATATGGGTCACGGTTAGGCAGGGCAGCAAGGTCACGTGGCCAATACACTTTCACCAACCCTACACCTCTGTCCTCCTCTCAGCTTCCAAATCTCGCTGGAATGCGGGGCTGGCGCTGACCTTCCGTATTTATATCTACGTTAGTTGACCTTTGATTCCAGACCTTGATATTTGCCTCCTTTACCTTGTCCTCTCGTCATTGTCATTGCAATTATCATCATTATCATCATCATCATCATTATCATCATCATCATCATTATCATCATCATCATCATCATCATCATCATCTGTCCTCTTCTCATACGCGTTGGACAAATCTTAGTATTTTTCCTCAACAGATAACTTCTTTATGGGTCAGTGGGCCTCCTGTCTTTCCATCGTTCTGCCCCCCCCCCCCCTCTCTCTCTCTCTCTCTCTCTCTCTCTCTCTCTCTCTCTCTCCCTACGTTGTCAGTAACCTCTCTCCCCATCTTACTCCCCCTGCCCCTACCACCTTTCTTTCCCTGTCTTTCTATCGCTGTCACTCCTGCCTCCCCCTCTCCCTCCCCTTCCCCCACCCCCTCTCCCTCCCCTCCTCCTCTCCTCCCCCTCCCTCCCTCCCCCTTCTCACCCTCTCTCGCCCCTCTAGTGTTGATAAATACCTTTCAGCCCGGGTAGTTTTATGTGTCTGGCGAGAGTACGAGACAACGCAGACCGAGGTACTGTGTGTGTGTGTGTGTGTGTGTGTGTGTGTGTGTGTGTGTGTGTGTGTGTGTGTGTGTGTGTGTGTGTGTGCTCTTGTGACGGAAGAGAGAGAGGGGGACATGACACCTTTTGGCAAACTTCCATCTATCATCTCCCTTGTTTCTTCCCATCTCTCTCTCTCTCTCTCTCTCTCTCTCTCTCTCTTACACACACACACACACACACACACACACACACACACACACACACACACACACACACACACACATCTATCCTTTCCCTTCCATTTTCCTCTTCTTCCCCTCCATGTCCTCTCTCTCTTCTCTATCCTTTCCTCTCTGCCCACCCCTTCATTTCCTCCTCCCCATCTTTCATTTCCCATTCTCCCTCCTTTCCTCCACCTCGTCCCTATCCTCCCTTCTCACCCTATCTCTCCTCCCTCCACCTCCTCCCTCCCTCCACCTCCTCCCTCCCTCCACCTCCTCCCTCCCTCCCTTCTCTCCATCACATCCACCACTCTCCCTATCTTTCCCTAATCTCTTCCTTAACGTCAGCCTCCATTTCCCTCGTCACTTTCCATCCATCACTTTGGTTTGGGAGATTGCGTAACCCCTATTCAGGAGCGATTTATTTTGCACATTACATCCCGGTGTCCTCTTGTATGTTGTTAGTGCAGAATGTGTTCAGAGTTATATCTTACAGTGAAAGATATAGCATACGACAGAGGTGTAATATGCAAGCACGCTGGTTAATTTGGCTTTACGTGTCTGAACCAAACAGTATAACCCCGGTCTCATAAATCAATATGGTAATGGATAGGTAGATGGATAGATAGGTAGATAGATAGATAGATGGATAGATAACGTAACCCCTTTTTCTTTGTCGTTCCACAGATCCTACAGAACCTAGGCAAGGCAGACCGCACAGTGGATGACGTTTTTGACGAGTATGAGATCAACTTTACTCGCCAGCAGACCAACGCCAACCGCCTCCACAAGGAAGTGTCCAACTACCTCAGATGCTGCAGAGGTGAGTGTACATCCCTTGCCTTAACCTGTACACCTCTTGCCTTAACCTGTACATCTCTTACCTTAACCTGTACATCTCTGGCCTTAACCTGTACATTCCTTGCCTTAACCTGTACATCTCTTTAACCTGTACATCTCTTCTTAACCTGTACACCTCTTGCCTTAACCTGTACATCTCTTTAACCTGTACATCTCTTGCCTTAACCTGTACATCTCTTGTCTTAACCTGTACATCTCTTGTCTTAACCTGTACATCTCTTTAACCTGTACATCTCTTGCCTTAACCTGTACATCTCTTGCCTTAACCTGTACACCTCTTGCCTTAACCTGTACATCTCTTTAACCTGTACATCTCTTCTTAACCTGTACATCTCTTTAACCTGTACATCTCTTGCCTTAACCTGTACATCTCTTTAACCTGTACATCTCTTCTTAACCTGTACATCTCTTTAACCTGTACATCTCTTGCCTTAACCTGTACATCTCTTGCCTTAACCTGTACATCTCTTACCCTAACCTGTACATTTCTTACCCTAACCTGTACATCTCTTACCCTAACCTGTACATCTCTTACCCTAACCTGTACATCTCTTACCCTAACCTGTACCTTACTATTGTTCCTTTACCTTAATTTGGCCCAGATTATCGCTTTCGTTCTTACTTTCTTTCTTTCTTTCGTTTTTCTTTCAAACCAGCGCGGACCGTAAACAGATTTTTAATGTTGGGAAAGGTATCAGGCCTTCACAAACATGGGACTTTTACTGGAGAATATTTCCAAGAGTTTTCGTTCACTGTTTCAAAAGGGAAAGACGAGAGGTTGTGACGATACGGTAGTGCTGGTTTTATGAAACTTACGAAAAATTCTCTCTCTCTCTCTCTCTCTCTCTCTCTCTCTCTCTCTCTCTCTCTCTCGATGAGTACATTGAGTAGCACGCGAAATAGTTTCCCGTACCCCAGGAAGCCATATCCTACGCTGGGTGGTAACTATATAACCAGATGACTCCTGGTGGTTTAGTGAGTTAAGACATTCTAGTCGGATAGAGGCTGTATGGGTTCAGTCTAAGGGATGGTCGGGGTTTATTGCTCTCGTAATGCCACTCAGGGGCGAGTGAGGCTGGTCATTATTGCCTTAAATGGCGGAACTGAGTAGCCTAGCCCCGGACCCCTGCTTTTGTGTATATATGGAGCAAGATGGTATTGGTGATGATGATGATGATGATGATGTGGAGGAGGACAACGACGACGACGACGACAAAAAAAAAGTTAAGGAATTTAGATTATGTTTGTCGTTGTTTTCAAGAGTGCAGGTGCATCGTATATCTTTTATCAGGGTGCCCTTCGTAGCGTGTTCCTCGGCCTCCCTTATCACAGCCAGCGCCCTCAGACACCAGCAGCGTGGCGGGTGGCGTTATCTTGCTAGTGATATCGGAAACATGTAGTGCCGCGGAATGAATCAGTTAGACTCTTTGATTTTTACTTTGACCAAAAATTCGTATCTGTCCATCATACGGTCTTAAGTTGGACAGATTAACACTAGAATATGATGCTAGTCACGAAGAAGTGCTGTGAGAAGGATGTAGAAGTGTGAAGTAGACGCAGTGAAATAGACGAATTTATGTCCGTGTCTTTAGCACTTCTTCGTGATTATTCCTTGGTACATATTCTCACACTTAAACCCCTTCAGTCTGGTGACGCCTCGCTCTCACCACACGATTCGTTTGCTATTCCCACTACCTCACCCACGCCCACGCCAGCAGACTGAGCCGTACCGAAAACACACGAAAATGCCGCAGGTGCGTTTCTGGTGGAGCGCTATTGACGAACCAGCCAGTGCCCTTCATAAGCTGAATAAAATCGTCTGAAGATAGGAAGGATAAATTAAATAAGAAAAAACTAGGTCCTGGGTGCGCAGTGGTTAGCATAGCGGACATTCCTCCCCCTCTGCTACTC
>NC_136960.1:37481352-37533852 GCF_032717465.1 Coenobita brevimanus | reverse complement strand
AATAGGAAGAGGTATAGGGGAATAAGGGCGAGGAAGCTGGTAAGTGTCGTAATGGTTTAAGGGAGAGAGTCTAGGCTGGGTGATGGAGGGAAGGAGAGGGGAGGGAACAGCAGGGAAGGAGGGGAGGGGAAGGAACAACAGGGAAGGAAGGAAGGACGGAGGGGAGGGAACGCTAAGGAAGGAAGGTGGGAAGGAAGAATGGATGAATAAATGGATGGATGAAGGGAAAGAAGGAAGGATGTATGGATGGATGGAGGGAAAGAAGGGTGGATGGAAGGAGGGAGGGAGGGCGACAGTGGAGGGGAGGAGAGGGGAGGGAAGCAAAAAGAATGGATAGGTGGGACGGAGATAGAAAATGAGAATGGAATAAAAAGAAAATTGAAGTGAAATAGAATTGTTTAGAATATGGTCAGGGTAATAGGTTCAGACGAGGTGAAGGGAGACAAGACAAGGGAGGAGGAGAGAAACCATGAGAAGAGATGAGAGAGAAGAGCAGGAATTGAGGTGTAAAGGGAAGAGAAAGACATGGCTGAGACTGGCTTAAGATTGTGAAGTGTAGGAAGGAAGGAAAGAAGGATGAACTGACTGGATGTGTGTGTGTGTGTGTGTGTGTGTGTGTGTGTGTGTGTGGAAATGGCGTAGGGGTGAGGGTTTATGGGTGGTTAGTTGGAGAGAGGAAGGACAGATGGAAGGAAGGAAGGAAGGAAGGAAGGACAGATGAAAGGACGGAATGATGGAAGGAAAGCAGGAAAGAAGGACGGACGGACTGAAGGAAGGAAGGAAAGAAGGACGGAGGACTGAAGGAAGGAAGGAAGGTGGCGAACGGATTCTCTCGTTGCTGTTGGGAACACTACTTAGCTGTAACTTTTTCTTTTTTCTTACCTGAGAGAAAAAGAGAGAGAGAGAGAGGTGATGTATGAGGAGTGCTTGTCAGTGGGAGGCAAATGTAGTGCTTTGATATCAGCGATACACTAATGGGCGCTGAATGCCAGTGTAGGGGTAGGCAGGGTGAGGCAGAGGGGTGAGGCATGACCATGATAGGGCGAGACAGAGGGGTGAAGCAGGGCTGTTGCAGGGTGAGGCAGGGCTGTGGCAGGGTGAGGCAGGGCTGTGGCAGGGTGAGGCAGGCTGATGTGAAGAGGGTGTGAGGAGGGGTGAGGTTAGGTAGGTTACGGTATAGGGTGAGAGTGTGGGGTGAAGAATGAGGCATTTTAGAGTGAAGGAAAGCAGTATAGGGTGAGAGTATGAGGCAGGAAATAATATATACATCTTTACATTCTTCCTATTCGTGCATTCTTGTTCCTCTGCATTTCAAATACAGTATATACTTTTCTCCTCGTGTATTATTTACTGTTTATCCTTAACGTTATTAATTTCCTTCGTGTCGTGGATAGGCGTTGACGCTTTCCCAGTCTTTGGTTTCCATGGAATGTCAGAAGTTTTAAATACATAGTCGTTTGGATGCCCCTGAATGTGTGTGACTCCTTCATGTAATTGATGCTCACGAAATAATAACAACAACAACAACAACAATAGTAATAATAATAATAACAATAATAATAATCCATCCATCATCCAATCCTACGTTGCCCCATGGGGAGCGTAGGAGCCCAGGGCTAGGCAAGTTGGTCCTGACGTTTAAGATGAGAGTGACCAGCGTCACTCATCCCTGAGTGAGCAATAAACCCCAACCACCCCTTGGATATAAACCTTCACCGGCTCAATCCGATTGGAGCGCCATAATTACCCACTAAACCACCAGGCGCCAAAATTTGGTCATATGGTTACCACCCAGCGTAGTAAATGGTTTCCTGGTGTACAGGAAACCATTTGGCTTGTCACTCAGTGTAGAGTCACCCACAGGCAGAAGGAAGAGAAAAGAATAAAGGAAAGAAAGACGACAGAGGGAGTGTAAAGTCACCCGTAGGCAGAAGGACGAGGAAAGAATGAAGGAAAGACAGACAGAAGAGGATGGAAGGACAGAAGGATGGTATAACTCCTGAAACTACGGAATTTACCCTGAAACCGAAATGATCCTGAGAATTTGCAACAAGATCTTCGACAGCGAGACAGGAAGGGCATTGGGTGGTGGGCTGGGGAGGGGCCGGAAGGCAAGTGTAAAAATTGTTCTCTCTTATTTTCTCCCATTGTTTAATACATATCCATCATCACCTCTGTGTGTTTATTAGTGTTCCGCTGCTTCTCGTGTGTGTGTGTGTGTGTGTGTGTGTGTGTGTGTGTGTGTGTGTGTGTGTGTGTGTGTGTGTGTGTGTGTGTGTGTGTGTGTGTGTGTGTGTGTGTGTGTTTTCTGCGCTCATCCTAACATTGGCCACACTGCTTGGCACCATGGACAGCCCCTCTCTCTCTCTCTCTCTCTCTCTCTCTCTCTCTCTCTCTCTCTCTCAGCTCAGGAGATGACCAAGTGTAGTCAGGTAATAGGATTGATTCGGTTAATAACCAAGGAGACTCGTTCCTATCCCATACGTGATCACATTTTAAAACAGAGAGAGAGAGAGAGAGAGAGAACATGAGTGATAGGGAGGGTGAAGTAAGTGTGAGTGTGTGAATGATAGTGGGTCATGTGTCATGTTGAAGTGTGTGTGTGTGTGTGTGTGTGTGTGTGTGTGTGTGTGTGTGTGTGTGTGTGTCATAACGTGTGCGTATGACGTGTAAAAGTGTGGTGTAGGGGTGGTGAGGGTGAAGGTGAGGTAGAGGTAGAGGTAAAGGGAGAGGGTGAAGGGGAGAGAGAAGCGGGTTAGGGAGAGGGAGTGGGTAAGGGTATGTAAAAGTGTGTTGTATGGGTGGCGAGGGTGAGGGTGAGGGAAAGGGTGAAGGGGAGTGAGGGGGATTGGGTAAGAGTGAGTCAGGGTGAGTTTTGGCGTTGGCCCACCACCCCTGCTATATTACACTGGTGGGTTATATCGGTGCTACCACGTGAAGGCGTCCCTCTCTAAATACATAACCGGAGAGCATCAGTGGCGAATGAAATAGTGTGGCGTTACTTAAACCAAAATGTAATCCCGCATCCTGTACGTGGTTTACATTAGCTTGGCACAGAGTTTAGCTTCGTCCTTTTGTAGCCTGTTTCACCTAGCCTAGTGGCAAGAAAAGACTATGCTACATCCCTAAATGCCTTCCATAACACTTCTTCGTGACTAGCACCATAGTCTAGTGTTAATAATGTTACTTCTCAGCATTCAGTATGGAGATGGCAGTTTTAGGCCAAATTAAAGTAATTGTAGTAGTAATAGTAGTAGTAGTAGTGGTGGTAGTAGTACCGTAACTCCGGTCTATCTAGCCGAGCAGACCCATCAACCGCAGGCAAACAATCGCCCTGGAGGGTCGGGCGTTCAGTGCAGTTACCCGGTGTACCCTTAAGGTGGACAGCGCCTTGCCACAGTGAGGCGTGGGGAAGAGTGTGGAAATTTGGTTCCTGGATGGACGCCGAAAATTTCGTCTTTCCCCCCAGTTTACAGAGGCAACCCAGTGCGCTTCACCCCTTAGTTAGTTATATGGTCACCACGAAGGTGGTGCCTGCATTACAGGAAACCATTACACTTGTCACTTTGTGTACACTCACATAAAGAAGTAGGCAGCACTACATCAAGCGAATGGATGATGGTCAGCGCCACTCACCACATAAGTTAGAGCAAATAGAGTATAGAATATAAGTATACGTCTCAGTGGCGCAGGTGATGATGTGTTGTGTAGAGTCAGCATTCAAGATGGAGGCATGGCAATTTTAGGCCGTTAATATATATATATATATATATATATATATATATATATATATATATATATATATATATATATATATATATATATATATAAAGTGGTGCAGGTGGTACTTGGCTACTTGTCCGGTACTGGCAGTGTGTAGGCACCGGCAAGTCTGTCTGGCTCCACGCGACAGGTTAAAACTAAAAAGAATGTTCGTTTAACACCACTAGTACTACCGCATTCCTGACACGGACGACAGTGTGGGGGAATAGGGAGGAAGAGGTTAGGTGGGGAGGGGGAGTGGAAGAAACTTTAGGGAAAGGGGGATGAGGGCAGAACTACCCTACACCCTGCAGCTATAATTCTTTCTTTACACCGTACCACTGTCTACTTCAACTATCTTGTATTTCACCGTCTGTGGTTTGTCTCTGTCTTACTTTCCTCCTAACCTCCCTATGACGTTTAGGAGCCCAAAGGGGAAGAAGAGGGTTGCGAGGGGAGAAGAGCGAGAGATGGGTAAGGGGAAGGAGGAGAGGGAGGAAGGGGGCAGAGGGGGATCTGAGGGGAAAGCAGGGTGAGACTAATGGTGGGAGACAGGAGGAGGAGGAGGAAGAGGAGATAAAGGAGAAAGAGAGAGAGGAAAGGGAAAGAGAGGATCGTGAAGACGGAGTAGCCAAGGGGGAGGGGGGGAGGGAGCAAGGGGACAGGGGGAGAAAGATAAAAAGGAGGGGTGGGGGGGGTGGAGGAAAGAACATAGGAAGTACAGGTACTCGTAACAGGAGGCTTGTTGACTTACAGCAAGATTGTCTGTTGGGATAAATTATTCCATTAAAAATCCAAGTAACGTGTGGGTGGTGGGAATGAAAGGGGAGGGGAGTAGAGGGAGCTAGATGACGAGGATAGACTGGGAGGGGAGAGGAGGGGGGGGGGAATGAAAGGGGAGGGGAGGGAAGGGGGGGAATGAAAGGGAAGGGGAGTGGAGGGACCATGGGTGAGGTAGGGGGAAAGAGTATTTTTGGAGGTATGCTGGTACTGTTTGGGATAATTTAAGAGAGAGAGAGAGAGAGAGAGAGAGAGAGAGATTTGCTTGTCATAATCTCCACATTTTTGTGGTAGTTTGAATGAGGGACATATTCAGTTATGTGGTAAGACACACACACTAATTTGGATATGAAATCTTGTGTTGATGTGGATGTTCTAGAAAGCATTAGAAAAGTAATTGGAGATGGTTAACCACATGGAGCAGATGGGAAATGAGCTAACTAGGAGAGTGTATGAAGATGTGGTAAAGGAGGGATGGGGAGGAGGAGACCATGGGTGAGATGGAGGGATGGGGTGGTTATATGTATGGGAGAGGAGGACGTAAGTTGGGGAGAGGACAGTCAGGTGGCAGCAGACAGGGTGACATGAAGACAGTTCATATTTAACTACTCCTTATGGGATTACTGGTGTTGATAGATAGATAGATAGCTTGAATGAGAATTGTCTTTAGTCAAATTTCCCAGATGTTTTGATACAGGTGTATTGGAACACATCCCTGACCTGTAATAATGCTGCTGTTATCCACCTAAAATTTCCAGCAACTGTTGGGAAGTAATTATTCTCCTTTCATTTTTACTTGGCATAAAATTGCCATTTCTGTTTGTTGAATGCTGAGTTGTAGTAATAGATCTTTGAGTATGATGCTAGTGATCAAAGGGAGTTCTATAAAGGATATAGAATTGTAACACCATCATTTTCTGCCACTGAACTATGAAATAAGCTGCAAAAGAACAAAGCCTGGGCCTGGTTAAGATGAAAAGAGTATACTGTAGCTGGTTTTGGCATTTTGTTTAGCTCCCAGTCCATAGAAAATATCAGTTACACCTTCACCAGACTCAATACAGGAATTCATTAACCAGTTCTGTCCAGTGTCATAATATTCAATTTATGTATTTTTGTTATCTCTAGGTGATTTTATTTACTTTAAGGGGACAGTTCTTCCAGTCATGGGGTCAGTGACGGCGATTTCTGGCCACTCCAGTTTGAAAAATATCTGAAGCTAACTAAAATTCTCTGGAGACAGCAGCAATGAACTGAAAATTACATCATCTAATTGACAGGGTTAAGAGGAAGTGTGAGTCCTTTAGATTTTATTTTTTATTTGCCTACAGTATATTCATTCATAATTTCCCTTTGCAGAAAAAGATTGACAAGCGTGGTCGTAAGCTTGTAGACTATGACAGTCAACGCCACCAGCTTGAGAACCTTCAGCGTGCCCGCAGCAGAGATGAATACAAGATTGCTCGTGCCAGGGATGCCCTAGAGTCTGCCAGAGTCACCTATGAGGCACTCAATAAGGTTTGATAAACAGTAGCATTTTTTTAAATGACAAAGATCTCTAATATCCTATTTTTTCTTTAGCTTATCCAGCCCTGCCTCTCATGGTTTGACTGTATCACAAAATACCATCCGTTGAATTGTGAATGAGAGGGGAAAATGCAGTTTTAGTTTTACTTATTAGAACTTTTGTCAACAGTCATCATCAGTTATTCATAATGAAGATTCAGAGGTACTGGTGTTCTGTACTGAGTATACTAAAACTGTGCATATTAATGAATATTAAAGTTCAGAGTTGATTCACTATCAACCTTAGTTTTCATTTTTGTGCGTTACAGAAGGAGTTATTGAATTGTAATTTTTTCGGAAATGCAGTATGAATACTGTTTGTAGCATTATACAATTGTTGCCAAGAACAAGCATCAAATGTGCCATATACTGTACCTTAATATAGTTGAGTATTGCACAGTCACATACAGTATAGTGCATCCTGTTTACAAAGTAAAACATTCAGAATGAAACATTTGACTGAAAGATCCTAGGAAAAAGCGATGATGTTAATTCATAGTAGCGAATTTCAGTAGTAAAATCCATCAGGTCCAGCATTTGTTAGCACAGCCCCCCCCCCCCAGGCAGTGTGTGGCAGTGCTTTGTTTATGAAGTCCCATCATTTTTTATTTTTTGTTTTTCAGAGAGAGCAACCCCTTTAGCTCATCTTCCTCATGACTGGTGATTTAACAGTTCCAACCTTCTATTTTTGTCCCTGTGTTTGTCAGTGTAGTTCATAAGTGAGCATGTAAAGAACAAAAACAAACCTCCAGGCAGGCTGTGCCTTTCCACATCTCCATTTTCTTTAACTTCTCATATCTCTCTTTTTTTTCTTTTTCAAGCATTCCCTAACCATTTTTTCTAGCTTTCTATTCAGTATCTCCGTTTGTTTGTAGCCTTCCTCATCTCTTTTCTTTCTAGCTTTTCTTATCTCCATTATATTAACTTTCCTTATCTCCATTTTTTCCTCACTTTCCCTATGAACTTTTTTATTACTGTCCTTTTTTTTTTTTCCCACTAGCATTCCTTATCCCCATTTTTTACCCCCAGGAACTGTACGATGAATTACCCCAGCTTTACGACCAGAGGATTCCCAACATTGCTGCCCACCTCCAGACACTTTTTGCAGCTGAGGCAACTGTTATGGCAGAATCAAGCAAGGTATGTTATGAGTCGGTACTCTTTTCATTTTAACTTTGCCTAAAATTGCCATCCCTCTACCTTGAATGCTAAGTTTTAACAAGAGATTAACATAAGAATTTATAGCAAGTTATGAAGGAGTGCTGTGGAAAGGATGTAGAGACATAGTATTGTGTTATTCTTCCATTGAACTGTAACACGAGATTAGCTCCAGAATATGGAGCTAACTATGAAGAAGTGCTGTGAAAAGGATAGTCATATTGCTGACATTGTCATTGAGCAGTGAGAAATAAGCTATAAAATCATAGGAATACTTTGGAAAGTATGTAGAGCTATTGCTGTAGTATTGTCATATTCTCACATTGAGCCATGAAAAATAAGCTGCAAAGTCACATAAATCTCCCCTGAGTTGTTGTTGATGTTGATACTTAACCCCAGTCTGTCTAGCCGTGCAGACCTGTTGACCACGGATAGGCAAGTACCTCTGTGGGGCCATCCTATAGGTAAAGTACAGACCTTGTGTAGGAATCTGGCACCTCCTTGTGGTAGACACAGCCTTACCAGGGTCAAGCGAGGTCCCTTCCCCATGGCAAGGTGCAAGGAAATATGAGGAGGTTTGGGTGTTTGGTTGTGAAAGTACTGTATGAGTAATGTCTGATTTTTCTCCATTCTCATCTCAGGTTGCCAAGGAGCTAGAAGCCATCGCAGACAAACTATCAAAGGAATGTGCCAAAGGGACATACAAAGTGAAGCGAGCAGCTGCCCCCCGCCCTCTTTCAGTCATCGAGCCTTCTAGTCCTCATAATGCCAATTCTCCGTCCATGTGAGTAGCCTGTATTATCCCAGGGAGTATGTTTACTGTTTTAAGATTAATTATCAGGAGATTTTCAAGAGGTTTAGCCATACAAGTCATCAAATCAAATTATATCAACCAAATCAAATTAAATAAAATCATATATCGTCAGTCACGTGGAGAGACAGGCTGACGAACGAGGATATAAAGGAGCGTTGTGGTGTGGATGTGGATGTGATAGGAAGCGTTATGAGGAACACACTGAGGTGGTTTGGCCATGTGGAGAGGATGGAGGGTGAAAGACTGACGAAGAGAGTGTATATGAGTGAGGTGGAGGGGGGAAGAGGGAGGGGGAGGCCGAGGATGAGATGGAGGGATGGGGTGGAGAGGTATATGAGAGAGGGGGGTGTGAGTTGGGAGCAGGGCAGTGAAATGGCGGGGGACAGGGCAACTTGGAGGCGATTTGTTTGTGGCCACCCCAAACGGGATTGAGGCGTCTGGCAATAGATAGATAGATATATCATCAGGGGGCAGGATGGCTTAGTGGTAGATTGCCTGGCTCAAGACCGAAGGGTTGAGAGTTCGTGCCTCTCCCAAGTAGCTGCCCTGCTGGGAAAGGGAGCGCTCTCCCATCACCAAGTGGTGTAGCAGCCGTGACTTAGTGGGTTCGAGCACTCTGCTTTGGCCGAAGGGTTGGAGGTTCATGTCCAACCAAGGTCATTGGTAGACATCAGGAAGGGCATCCGGTCTTAAGTGCTACATGCTCCAAACCTGAATCCTCTACCCAGGGGCAACGCCTTTGCTCTTATAGAAAAAAAGGGACATGGTGTAAAACTCAGTAAAAAAAAGAAAACAAAAATACATATTGTATATCATATCATACAATATGTATATTATATAACTTGAGCCTGCGGTCCACCAGGTTTAAATAGGGTCACAGCATCATCAACAAGAACTACTGTGTGATTTTTACACTAACTTGTCCTAAAACTGATGTCTCATCCTCTTTAATTCTGAGTTTTAGCAAGAGATTAACACTAGAATATGATGCTAGTCATGAGGAGGTGTTATGGAGAAGATTATGTAGATCTGTAGTTCTGTCTTATTTTGCCACAAAGCTGTGTGAAATAAGGTGCAAAAGGACAAAAGTATAGGCCAAGTTAAGGTAAAAGTACTCTAGCATTTCCATTTGTGGATAAAATTCTTCCCTGTGCTATTGTTTTTACTGATAAGAGAAGTTTGACACTCTACATGAATCAAGTGCATGTAAATTAATTTATGTGCAATCCAAAATACTGTACTGTACTGTTTTACTGAAATATAACTTAAAAAAAAAAATGAAACTGTATGGCTAAATCTTTTGGAATCCCCCCCCCCCAAAAAAAAAAAAGTAAAAAGTGCTGTAACTTTAAATGCACAGTTTTCTGTGATATATGATTGTGACTGCATTAATGTCTTATTGTGTGTGGATTTTTTTTTTTTTTTTTTATTTACCTGTTGATCTACAGCACTGAAGTAGTGTTTCATTTTAAGACAGGATTAATAAATATTTAGCATTTATTCAATATAGTTTGTAGATTCAAGTTTTAAACATGATGAAAGTTCATTAAAACTGTTTAATTTTCACAGTGGAACTTTGACTTAACTCTCATGACTCTGAGCATAGGAAAAACCCCTTCAGTCTTATGGCAGACCTGTATTATTTATTTTATTCTTTCCATTTTTGGGCAGTTTTATTCAGCATAGGGGAGACTTAGGCCATGTCCACACCAAATGATTGCTGACATGTGTAGGAGTTTTGCATCGCTGTAATCCAGTGGATGCAGCGGGCGTGGATGAGAGCTTCTTTAGGTTATAATGATGCAGAACTCCTGGCCACACCAACAAGCATTTGATGCAGACACAGCCTTAGAACTGGAGAAATAGAAGTAACCTTCATCGGTGCCTTCCATATGAGAGGCTTTTCCTGAATTTCATAAAATTGTCTGGAGGTAGGAAAAAAAAAAAAGTTTTTGACTTAAATCTAGATGACATCCTTTTTACTGTATTCATGCTGCTACCAGATAATTTTATGTAACTTAGGAAAGTCTGCTGGTGTTGAAGGGGTATCATAAGTGGTTTTGGAAATTTCCTAGCACCTCTTCTGAGTTGATTCATTCTACACACTGCACCTTAGTGTCCTCTTCAGTGTTTCTGATGCACACTACAGTATGTTGATAGTAGAATGGAACAGATACCATACAGGAGGATGCCAAAATGTAATATACAAAATAACTTGCTAAGGAAGAGATGCTTCAAAGCCTTCAATACCACTTAATAGATGTACTTGCAACTCCCCAGTTTTAAAAATACTCTAAGCAGAATAAAATTGTCAGAAGTTAACAAGAATAAACTAAAAAAAAAAAAAAGGCATCCTTGACCTGAAGGGGTTGACCTAGTTGTTGTTGGACTTATCCCTCTCATTCCCAGCATGTCAACAATTTCCTCCCAATAATTTTCTCCCGATAATTCTTGGTTTTGACTGTCATGTGGTTTTTCTACTAGCTGCATGTGTTTTTTTTTCTACTCATTTTTTGCAGATTAATACTTTTATTGCACCGTGTATATGTCTGTGTGTGTCTGTGTGTGTGTGTGTGTGTGTGTTTACCCCTCCTATAACTCAAATGAGTAATCCAGCTCATCATCAGTCATGGAGAAAGTCTTATACCATTTAAGCAGATGATGTCTTTTTCATTTTCAGTTCTTGCTATCAGTCGACCTCATATTTCGATTGGTCATCATGTGATTGTTTGTTTATATAATCATAACATTTTGTGGCAGTACTCTCATATGACTTTATTCTCCCTAGGAAAGGCCTCTAGTTTTGGTAAAGTTTATGTAGCACCCTCACCAGTTTGAAAATCTGTCGTAAAGCTTAACAGAATTATTTGGAGAGCCATCTGTCTCTTTACATTCTTACTACAGTATTTTTGGTTGGTTATATTCTGGTTAGGAAAGGCAGGTCATATTTGTGAGGTTATTGGAGGCTGTACCTAACCTCACCAGTTTGAAATGTCTGTCCTAAAGCTGAGTAAAATCATTTGAATAATCTGTGTGTCTGTCTATAGCCAGACACCATAATCCCAGAGGGGGTGGTCACAAGCAGATTGCCTCCATGTTACCCTGTCTTTTGCCATCAGGCTACCTCACTCCATCCCAAACCACCCTTGTACAGATACCATTCCACCCTTTTCCTCAGTCATGTTATCAGTCTCCCCCTGAAGGTCCCCTCTTCCCATTTCCTTCACCTCACTTCTATAAACTTTCCTAGTCAGTCACACCTGTTCCTGCCCTCAGTCTGATTACCCTCCAGCGTACACCACCATCATTGGTGTCTCTCCCCACTCTGTCCTTCCAGCTCATCTTCAGTCCCTACATTCCCTTTCCCCCTCCATCTCCCTTAAATACACTTTCCTAGTCAGTCTCTCACTCCATTCTCTCCATGTATAGCAAGACTAAAAATAAAAATACATCATCTGGTTAAAGGGCTAAAGAAAATAGATCTTGAAAATATATATATATAAATATACAGTATATATATATATTCCGTTCATAAAATGCTACACGCTCCAATCCAAAAGTCCTCTACCCAGAGGCAACGCCTTAGCCCTTCAGGGATACCTGGCGTAAAACCAAATTTTATATATATATATATATATATATATATATAAAATACGTATGTGCAAGTGGTGAAAATTCTTTGTAAATATGGGAAAACCTCCACTCTAAAATGGATTTCTGTAAATGGAAGCACGAGACCTGTCAGTCAGTCATTATTGGAATTTTTATTATCAGTCTGCAGTTTTGTGATAGGTAGGGGGGCCCATCTTCCACTCATTTATTTGATGTTGTGCTGCCTTCAGGTGACTCAACACTGAGTGACAAACCAATTGGTTGCCTGTAACTCAGGAAACCATTTACTACATGTGGTGGTAAAACCAGATGATTCCCAATGGTTTAGTAAGTCAGGTGCTCCAACTGGATTGAACTTGTAAGAGTTTCCATCTGAGGGATGGTTGGGGTTTTTTGCTTATGTACTGCCACCCAGGGGTAGGTGAGGCTGGTCACTCTTGCTATAAATATTGGGACTGAGTAGCGTAACCTCAGGCCTCGACACGTTGAAGGAGGCAATATGGAACTTTTTTTTTTTTAAGTATTTGTTTCTTGTATACTAGTATGTATCAGTAAATAGGAACAACTGATTATAAACCACATTTGCCTTGGCATAGGAGACTTCCCAGAAAAAGTTTAGATATATTGTGCAAAATATATCAATGGGGAACTTCTTTATCGCCATCATCCTGCCTCTTTTTCCCACATTCATGTGAGATGAGTTAAGGTCCAGAAAACAAGGAAAAGGCAAGATTACAATTGTGTAAGAACTACTCTGCAACTTGTCCAGTGAAATGGGCCACACATCCTTTCATTCACCACTCAAGTCTACCAAATCCTGATTCCACTTCACAGGTACGCTCAAGCAAAAAATTATCTTTATGCTCATGGGGCAATGTAGGATTGGATGATGGATGGATGGATGGATGCAAGTGATCATAGGTTTCACAGCAATTGTTGCTGGTGTTACCATTTCCTAAGGCAAGTAGTTCAGAACAATGTTCCACATATTTTATAAACTTCATGCTTCACAAGATGTTGATGGTAATAGCAAGCATACTCATGAATGAAAAGTGACTGAGGAGCATTTTCAGACAGCTCATCCATGATTTCACACATAGTGACAAGAAAGTGTAAAGATAATTCTTTGATTGAGTGTACACCTTGCCACATGCAGCTTCATAATTTCCTAAGAGACAAAGTCAAGCCATAAGGATCAGTACCAGTATTACCTTCAGTACTTAATACTGTACAGTATTTCCAAGATTTAACACACTAAATCAGCCACAACCCCACATGCTAAATTGAATATTTCACTTAATGTGGAGGATCCCAATGTAAGCCATTCTAAAATTTGTTCATATTAGGTAGGCCACTGTCATAGCCTCGCTTCCATGAACTCCAGTTCCCTCTGCATTCCCCCCCCCATCCTCACCTCACCTTCCTATTCGCTGTTGCATATTATGTGCTTATTTGTTGAAAATGATAACACTACCTTGTCATATTAAGTAAGGAATGCAATATACATACATGTAAGTGGCGAAACTGTAATGCTGTTCTATGCAGATAGAGAGCCATTTCAATACCCACTCAAATAGTAAAGAAATATAAAAGTGTAGTTAAACATGTCACTGTCACTCGATGTCATACCATCATCTGTGTGTGTGTGTGTGTGTGTGTGTGTGTGTGTGCACGGGCATTTGTGTGTGCATGTGCACGTGTGTGTTGCCACCTTATACTTCAGTGATATATTACAGTACAGTAATCAGCTAATGCTGATTATATGTATGTGGTGTTTTTGGGGAGAGCAGGTGGAGATTGTCAGGCGTGAAAAGATTGAACTTGCTGGTGAGTCTCTTAAGGGTATGGAAGAGTTTTGTTATTTGGGAGACATGTTGTGTGCTGGAGATGGGGTTGGAGCTAGCTCTTTGGCTAGGGTGAGGAGTGTTTGGAAGAAGTTCAGGGAGCTGTTGCCACCCCTGACATTGAGAGGGCTCTCCCTGTGTGATAAGGGATCCTTGTATGCAGCATGTGTCAGGAGTGTAATGCTGCATGGTAGTGAGACCTGGGCAGTAAAGGAGGAGGATATTTGCAGGCTCAGACGTACAGAAATGACAGTGATAAAGTGGATGTGCAGTGCATCTCTGAGTGCAAGGCCTGGGGGGGCTAGGTTTATGCTGGAAGAGTTGAGACGAAGGATGAGACTGGAGTGTGTTGGTGTTGTGATGAGGAGAGATAGATTGAGGTGGTTTGGGCTTGTGGAAAGGATGGGGGATGATAATTGGCTGCAGAAACTGAGAAGCATTAATATTAGGATGAGGTTGTGAAGGGTAGACCAAAAAAGACCTGGGATGAGGTCATTAAGTGTGATCTTAGGGTTAAGGGAATGAACAAGGAGGCTGCCAGAAATTGAGCAGCATGGAGAGCTGCCATTAGGTGACCAAAGCCGCCAGCATGTTGGAGCCTTCAAAAATGAAACAACAAAGTGTAGGTCCATTTGGCTGTTATTAATTATTATAACGTTTCCAGGGTGCACCACTAGGAGGCGGACCTTGTTACACCCCATATAATTTTTTTTTTAAAATCTTTTTCCACATTTTTCTTGATACCATCAGTGTTGATAACAATAAAGCTTCACTTTTGGTTTCTTCATTCTTCACTGCTGCTCTCAGATGATAACAAATCAACTGTAAATGACTCGTACATGTACAGTATTCAAATTCTATGTCTTTCCTTCGGTAATCTTCTTCAGCATTCCGTACATGTTCAGTGCACTTCTGCCAGTTGGTCTTCATTATGTTTTAGATGGCCAGTTTGTTATGTTTTTAACATTTTTCAAGCTTTGGCTACTATTGGAATTCTTTTTATTTACTTCATCCTTCAGTTGGGTTGAACTGGCAATAGTAAGATGGGAGTCTCAATATTCGGTGACCTGCTGCAGTTGCGAGTTCATCCACTTCATATGTCTGAACTGTCTTGTACCTCTGTACCACTTGTAATAGTTCAGATCTTTTATGTATTGGGTCATGATCTATGGCGTTCTTTTATAGCATTTGGTGATGTCAGCTTTGCAGGTCTGACTTGCTGGAGCCTTGTTAAGCTTCTTCACTTGGTATGGTGCATTGTCCATAATTATGAGAGATGCTGGTGGAATATTTGGCAGAAGTTGTTTGAGAAACCACTCTTTAAACGTCTCATGGTTCATGGAGTCATGGTAATCTCCTTTATTAACAGTCTTAGACCTGAACAGTAAGAGGGCGCCTGGTACAAAGTCATCTTCTCCCCCAGCGTGAACTACAATAAATCTTGCTCCTCTGCCAATTTTAAGCTTAGGTCCAACGTCACCATCTTGAGTTGTCCAGCATCGTTCAACACTTGTATTTTGATTTATCCAGGTCTCATCATGGAATATTTCAGGTCTTGGTTGATAACTTCTTCTGTTTTTCAGTATGTTTCTCAAATATCTGTTCCTCTCAGCAACATGTCATTTTGCTTCATTAGTATGGCTCTGTAACTCCAGTGTTTCCAGTACCTGAAGCCAAGATCGTCCACAAATTTCAGAAGAGTAGTTCTTCGCTCTTTGTATTTTAAAAGTGGTTCTTTGACCTTTTCAAAAAGTAAATCCAGGGTTGGTAGCTGTTTGCATTCATAGCAGGCAAGTATCTCTTTTCTTGTAGCTTCTTTGTCGAAGTCATCCACGGTGTTCAAGATATGGCATGATCTCTTTTGCCTGAAAGTGAACTTAATTGCTCCTGATTCACTCGTCCTTCCTTGACTGATAATTCTTCTAACAGTACGGTGACTGACTTGAACAGCTTCTGCCATCTTGATCTCGGCTTCCTTGATGTTCTTCAAACTTTCCTTTGCGTTGAAATACTGAAAGACATTCAGTATTAAGTTTCTTTCTTGACTATGGAGCATAGGATGTCTTGCTGATGTGCTAGCAACACGAGCGTCCTCCATGCTTAACACTTGGCAGGCAACTAAGGTGACAGTTGGATGACAGATGGGTTATCAGAGGATTATGTGACTGGTGTTGGCAATATTATTGCTTTATTGAGATAAGTTAATAGTCAGTGCCTCTCTATCTGTGCAGAACAGCATTACAGTGTTGCCTTTTACATATATACAGTATTGCATTAGTTACTTTGTATGACAAGGTGTTGTTATCATTTTAAACAAATATACACAAAAGTATGCAACTGCGGGGAAGAGGGGGAGGCGGGGATGGAGGGAAGCATGGGGAGAACTGGGGTTGATGGGAGTAAGGCTGCGATGGCCTACCTAAAATGAACAGACTTTAGTCCCTGTTTACACACTTTTGTACTTGGGTCCCTCTTTATGCATTATTAATGTTAAATGGCATACCAAATGACACATGATACTCGTAACAGACTATCCTCCACTAAATGTAGTGTCATTGAAACCTGTACATTTATGTATAGATAATGTAACAGTATATAAGAAATGAAAGGTAATGGACACATATTGTGATGTAACAGAATTTACCACTTTTTTGTCTCGGTGTCATGTAGTCTAAGCGGACAAATTATTTGTGTTCTAAATCAGACGTTTGTTCTATGTATGTGTGTTAAATCTTAGATGTATTGTATATCTTGAAGAAAATTTGTGGCTTTGTACAATAATGTTGATTTTATCTCTGGTGTTGGTCATGGATCATGTGTTATCTGTAAGCAGGCTAATTGGATATTTTTGTGAAATTACTTTATCATGATGTGATTTTTTTTTTTTTTTTTTTTTTTTTTTTTTACATATAAGGTGATGTAGTGTGTTTGTTCTCATCTGACAAAGATCTGTGCTTTAAGCATTATTCAGTTTGGTAAATTTGATTAATGACCAAGGACACTCATTTGTATGTCATAACTAAGCCTCGTCAAATTCCATACAACCACAACCTATATACAAGTTGTGGGAGTGACCATTCATGTCAGATGAAAACAGAGTGACTAGTAAGGTGATCTGGTGCCAGTAAAGCTCTGTTGTATTGTGTGTAGAGTATTTGTGTTGTATTTATAAACTCTTCAAAAGTTTATCTTGTATATAAGATTGCTTGTACTGTATATATATTTGTATTCACTCACACACTTGCCAAACATTGTACAGTCAAGTTCGTCTGTTCCCAGAGTCAGACAGATAATTTGCTGTTTTTAGCACTGACAAGGAGTCTACATATGGTGGTGCTGTGCACCCTGGATGGACTGAAGCAGCTGCAGTTTCCATCCGGGGCCCAGACCTCATCATGTTTCCCTGCAGCTTTCAATGGGGAAAGGCCCTGGTCTGACCCTGGTAAGGAAGTGCCAGATCCTTGCAGGGAGTATGCACTGTAGTGTGCCTGTAGGACAGCCCCACAGAAGCAGTTGCTCACCTGTGGTAAAGAATGGATCTGCTCAACCAGACAGAATGGGGATGGGGATAAACAACAACATCACCAACTGACCACAGAGAAACCTCCTGAGGTGTGAATGCCAATATATGTACTGATACAGCACTGGAAACTGGATATAATAGTGGTGTGTGGTGTTCAGGGAGATACGTCACTGTTTAATGTGTTTTTGATGGGTATATGTTGGTTATATTGCTGATCATTAATATTTGTACATCTTACCTTTTTTTTTTTTTTTTTACTGCTATTCTTTTCATTTTAGCAGTTAGGTGTAAAGCCAGGGAATTTAATAGCCAGATATTCCTCTACTTGTGCTTCTCATTGCCCTGGGCTGGCAAATGTTTCTAAGCAGTGAAAAATTTGGTATGTTAAGGATATTTAAGGAACTGTTGTGAGTCAAGGACCTTTATATTCGTACATAGATGGTTCGCCCTGTTTCAGGATTCTTCAGACACCGTAACTGAAAAAACATGAAACAGGGTGAAACGTCATACTTAAGAAAGTAAAGGTCCATGCTTCAAAATGTTTCTCGTATTATCCAAGTCTTTTTGTGTTTCTGCCATTTGATGACTGGTACAATACATGAAGGAGCAGAAGTAACAGACATGCCAAATGTGTGGAACAGCATAGTGGAATATTGTACGGGTATTACAAGAACTTACGTCCCTGATTGTAGTGCATATACTCTGTTCATTTTAACTTGGTCTAAAACTGTCATCTTAGCTTATTAAATGTTGAATTTTAGCAAGAGAACAACACTAGAATATGATGCTAGTTATAAAGATGCGGTGGAAAGGATGTAGAAATGTAGTATTGTCTTGTTCTGCCTTTGGAGAGCTCCAGGAAGTCAGATGTGAATGATTGAAAATTTCCATTGAGTTAAGGTGAGCAGACCAACGTACAGTTATTAGTTAAGTCTGTGTACTGGTATGTGGAATTCCAATAATGATGGTTATAAACTGACAGTGGTTGGAGCAGGGTTATACATACATAGATTTAATAGTCCCTCCCTCATTGTCCCTTTCACATTTTCTGTTCACTACTTTCATGCAGTCTCATCAAATATGTACCTACTGTATAGAATTTCTTTCTTCCTTCGTCCCCCCCTCCCCCAGCCAGTACAGAGTGTCCTAATACTTGCTGCACTAACTTCAGTAGGTGATTCTAGGGATAATTTTGAGTTTAAAATGCTATGTTAGCATGCATTTAGTTCGCAACTGTTTCACTGTTGGAGTTACTGATGACCTTATGGGCAAAAATGGTCTTCCTCATAATCAACCCATAAGGTCAGTCAGTAAGGTCATCAGCTCCATAACAGTTGAGAGTAGAATTTTTCACTCAAACTCAGCCATCGAATCACTTCCTGGAGTTAGTGTTTCAAGTCCCTGGACACCCTGTATGCTGTATGGTCTAGTGTTTCTGTCATATTATGCATTTTCTCTTGCCTCCATACTCCTGTCTTGCCTTGTGCCTCCAACCAGGTATTGCTTTATCATTTCGTATGCCAACTTTTGGAATTGAGCAAATGAAAAGATGTTTAAGAAATCCATGCAGACAAAGGCAAAGTATGTCACTGAGAAATCTTTTTCGCTACATCCATAAGCAGTTACAGGTAAAATGTAGTACCGGTAATTATCGTTATCGTCATCATCATCATCCAGACCTTTCCTTCCCGACGAAGGATGGGGGTAACACAAAGATAGGAAATTATGAAGAAAGCTTGGAAAAATAATAATGCTCACAGGAGAGGGACTCGTCACTGTCACCCCGAATGCCTCAATGGAGTGGTCGAGATGAGAGGGTTTGGAAATTAGATTCATAAGATACATTCCCCTGATATGACCTCCTTGCTTGGAAATTTAAGCTGATGTTTGTATGTGCATTTGGTGGTGGGGTTCACAGGTGGTATGATGGGGGGGTGGAGGAGGAAGGGAGCAACTCTCACGGGGCTCTGGAAGGTAGCGAAGGAACCTTGGACATTACAAAAACAACAACAGAGGAAGATAATGTAGAGAACTCCATAGAGGCCAAGGAGTCTTACAAACCCCTACCAGACAGTGAAGAGGCGCCTCCAACTTCGTCTCCTCCCCCAGTCTCCTCAAGCCCCGAGCCTCCCTCTGATAACAACAACCCATCCACTGACGAAGCAGCACCAACCGACTCCTCCACCCAGCCCGACAACAACAAGTAAATCTCGGTTAACGTTGGTGGGGGGGACACTCGGACCAGGGGCTTTTGGCATGGGTATTGGCTATGGACAATTAGATGGTTGGGTATCACAATGCCAGGAATTGTTCATGTGGAAGAAATATACTGTACACACATGCACACCACCCCAAGGAAATTTCCCCCACAAACCTTCCCCCAAGGAGGGGTTACCACTCTATCCACATTCCTTCAAGGGGAGATTATTCGTAAGAAAGTTGTTCTTGGGGAGGTACAGCAGTGAAGAAGGTGCAGGTCAGTTTCTGTTGTATCTCCTCAGTAAACGGCTTTTACAAATATGGGTGTAATTCTTCCAAAGTAGACTGTTGCTGTTAGATACAGTGCAGTGTATGCAGTATTTTACACTGGAATTTATATCGTGTATACATTGTACCGGCATCCCTTGCTTAATGATAGGGTTGCATTGTCCCAAACCCAAACAATTAAGTGATTCAGCATTGACCATTCCATGCACAGCAAAAGATTTTTCTGTCTGGGTGAGGTCAAGGCAGCAGTTTAGTGACTATTTTCATTCAAAGTTGTTTATTCTGGGTCCTGTGATGCTATTCATATCAAAATGAAACTGTAGGAGGTAGGTTTTGTGACTCAACTCACATCCATATGTCAGTTTGAGACCTTTTTAATTATATGCCTTACATCACCATGCATCATTGGGAAGTACTTTTGATGACACAAATCGCATCATGGTAACACGGGTTCAAAGGATACGTTGCCAGGGGTCCCAAGGTTGACCCTATGAGGTTTATTTTTACCAAATTCATGTTCAAAACTAGTCTAAGTGAAGTCATAACCACCTACGGCTCAACATACTGCCACTGTAATCCATTACAGATGAATTTTAATTATGAAGCATAATAAAAAGACAGTTTAGGGTATGTGATATTAAAGACTTACTGGACCAAGATGCACTCACATTTACTCCCAGCAGCGCCATTGCTATTTTCACTTTACAGCTCAAAAAATATTAACTACCATACAGTTTGTTACTTCTTTGAAGCATTACTTAAACAAAAACTGAGGATTATGTTGACCATAAAAGTGTTTAAAAATAAGGAAGCAGGTCCAAATTGTGTTAACCAGAATATCAGTGAACAAGGGATACCTGTGTTCAGGAAGCAGCATTTTGTAGTTACTGTATGTAGGTTTTTGATAATTGGCATAATGAGGTGTATGGTGTTGTGGCAGGAGTCTGTTGTGTTTCGTGACCAAACATCATGGTAATTGAAATGAATAGATCCTTGTTCATATAAACGTAGCGATGTGTAGTTGAAACCTTGCGCAAATGTCAGATATGTGCTAGAAGACGTATCATATCACAAGTTTATCTTAAGCTTAACCAAGCCTTTTGTGATTCAGATTCAGATAAGGTATCTAATATGTTAATAAAATTTGAGTAGGTGATAACTGAAATATTGGTTCATCATGAGCTGAAATTTTGAAATGTGGTGTGTTATGTACAGTCAGTTACTCAGGTCCATTCACCTCCCTGGCCTCTATCTCCTTGCTTGAGTCATAGAAGCTTGAGTGAGACGTAGTGGACAACAGTGAATGTTATCACCCACAGATGAATGATAATGGGCACCGTACTTCACCACAACACATGAAGTATATGTGAATCCAGCAATAAGAAAGAGGCAAGAGAAGATGAACAAATCTTGGTATTTGGCTGTACATGCTGTGCCAAGAAAGATATGAGTTCAAAAAGATATAGTATCGGATTGTGTATTCAGTAAGAGAAGATATCAGGCTGTGAGTTCAAAAAGACAAACCATCAGGTTATTAGTTCAAAAGTAGAAAGTAACAGGCTGTGAGTTCAAAGAGAGAAATTACTAGGCTGTGTATTCAGAAAGAGAAAGTATCAGGCTGAGAGTTAAAAAGGGAATGTGTCTGTGAGTCAAAAAAGACAGTATCAGACAGTGTATTATGATAATAATACTGTAATAATAATAATAATAATAATAATAATAATAATAATAATATCATCTTGTGACTTCAGATTATATCAGCTTTCCATAATGTAACCCATCCTCCCTTTTCATTACCCTCTCAAAAGTACACCCTTCTCCCCCTCCCCTGTTCTGCATCTCAATCCCTTTTTCGGTTTTTGGTGTTTGGTTTTTGGTCTTTGGTGTGTCCCTGGTTTTTCTTACAAGACTTAACAAGCTGCTTCCTCACCTGCTTCCTCCCTTTCATAATTGTGACACTAGTGTAGGCTGATATTCAGGGTGGCACAGGAAGCTTTGTAGTTCCTCTTTCTTAGTTATTTCTTTTGCTTATTACACCTCAGTACTGTATGTTACTGATGCAAATGGTAGGATGGTCCATAAATAGCTCTGTGCCAAAAACTCACCTGGCACTGTCTCGTGTGTTGTGGAGATGGGTGATTATGCAGGTGTGGGTGTAGGTGTGGAAGTAGAAACGAATCAGTGATGCAGGATAGACACCAGTAATGATGACTGACCCATCTCCCCAACACATAAGAAATTGTCTGACAGAGTGGAAGAGCATTGTTATATATGGGCCACCCTGTATCTTGACATTAAACCAGTAGAAATGCATTCAAGATAATGTTAAAGTGTAATGTGCAGAAAAAAACGGTACATAACAAGGGCTAAGAAGTCTTCTGTGTCACCTAGATATCAGTCCCTAGCCATATAGAACTCATAGCTGACTAGTTTAGACTGCTGCAGCAATACAGGGTTTTATTTGCTGTATGGTCTTTATATAATTATATCTCGGAATAGTATGCCACATTTGAATATAAGACTGTGTAACTGTGTAGAGGAGGCCTGGCTGTTGGTATAGGTTTGAGCAAAGTTCGTTGACAATTCTCTGCTAGCATTGTGTCCTACTTCCATATGTCCATTCCTTCATAAACGACAGAGTATCCTTCCTTCTCATACTCTTTTGTTGTGTGTGTCATATTTCTTTTGCATAATAGCAATAAATTCCACAGCCAGTAGAGAAGTGATGGCCAACTTTTGCTTGTGGCTGTACACCTGATGGCCTTAACATATTCACAAGTTTCTTAATGGCAGTGACATGAATGAATAGCATTACCAGTTATTAGCATAAGTAGCCAGAGTGGACAGTCCTCTTTATAAGTAATGGATGTGCTCCAAACCGTCACCACTATTTACATACAGCATCTCTATCTGTCTATTGTCAGACACCTTTAGCCTGTTAGGAGTGACCACAGACAGATCACCTCCACATCGCTTTGTCCTCTGCCATTTGGCTGCTCTCACTGCAGCTCACATCCCCCCTCCCTCATCACCTTCTCCACTCCACCCCTCCATCTTACTGTTACATACATTTGTACAGTACAGTGTATTGAGGGAAACAAGCAAATTAATTTCAAAGGTAGCATTGGAGCTTTAGTACACAAATTTTCTTTAATTTCCTGAGGACATAATAGCAATAAATTAAAAAATTAATTAAAAAAGGGCTACTTAGAGCAAGGACTGTGTATAACCGTTATGCACGAATATCGGGAGATATAAGGAAGACCTCCATTCTCACTGATTCTGTCTTATGTTCATATGTGGCATAATACAATATATGTGTCTTCTTGTTTCCCTATCTTTAAAAAGTAAATACAGTATGTAAATCAACTTGCATTTAATTAAGTTGTTGAAGTTTTGCTTAATTAATTCACAGTAGTATTGTTTAAATAAGAATTACAGTAAAGTAATTTCAGGATTATTGACACATTGCTAAAAGTATATGTCTTAATATCATAGTACAATGAAAAGTTCAGATGGAAGAATTAGTCACTTATGGAAATGCTGCTTATTGGGAAGATATAATAGTTTTGGTCCAGGTTGGATTGATTCAACTGTGTCATATTACATTTATGTTGTTAATATTATAGGGATTTTTACCTCATTAACATGGTGAAGGCTTTTCCCTTGATGACAGAGCTCCATCTGTCTGTCTGTCTATCTGTTGCCAGACGCCTTAATCCCCTAAAGGGATAGCCACATACAAATTGCCTCCATACTGCTCTTCCCTTAGCCATTTGACTGCCCTCCATCCTACCCATACCCCCCTCTATACGTTATGATATTGATCCATTTCCTTGCCTAGTCCCCTCTCTTTCCAGTAAACAGTGTTTCTCTATGTGGATACTGTACAGTGCAGGTATAGTGTTTCTCGAAAATTTCATTGTTATCATAGAATTGTATAATATTGAACAATTTCCTTACTCAGACTTAATCTTCCCAGTTACCAGTATTATTTTCTGAGTGTAGTGTTTCCTGTCTAGAATATCACCATCTCATCACACTCAACTGTCCACCCACAGCCGCCCCACAATCTCTGCCCCTGTCACACAAAACAAGGAGGAAACCGGCCGCCCATATGAAGAGATCGAGTTTGAGGACAAGAAGGTGAATGGAACCGTGGCCCCACAGGCAAGGACCAACGGGGAGGTCATAGGCACCAAGATCCCACCAGGTGAGTGAGCATTGTCTATAGTAAGTTCATTTTCACCTGACAAAACTGGGTCACTCCCACAGCTTAAGTAGAGTCCTGTACTGTACTGTGTTGTGGTTATATGACATTCAGTGAGCCATAGTAATGAGGTAGGAATGAGTCTCATTGGTTACTATAGTAGGTTTGTTTTCACCTGTCAAGTCTGGGCCACTCCCACAACTTGAATATTTTGTTGTGGTTATATGATATTCGACAAGCCTTAGTTATGTGTGAGATAGGAATGAGTCTCCTTAGTTACTAGTGAAATTGACCCTCCACCCTGACTCCATTTGGCCATCAGCTGAACTGAAAAGGGTTAGAGACCTTTGTCAGTTTTAAACAAGCACACTATAGGAGCTTGAAGAGGGAAATGGTTGTAGACATGAGGTAGAGTTCAATGGAATGTACAGTTTGGGACAAAAGTTTAATATTCCACCTCTTCCACTTCATCCTTTACTCTAATGACTGATATTACAAAGTTATGAGAAGCTTTGTATATTTCTCTGCCGTCAGGTATAAAAGGGTACCTCTTATTTCACTTCTTGTACGTGTTTCCTATTAAGGGTTGTTGTTGTTGTAACCCTTGTCAGTCTGGCTGAGCAGACCCATTGAATGCAGGCAAGCAACTGCCCTTGAAGGGCCGTCTCGTGCAGTGAACTGCTGTTCCCTTGTGGCAGACAGCACCTTGCCACAGTGAGGCTTGGGGAAGAGTGTGGAGGTTTGGTTCCTGGATGTACACTGCATTTGTGTCTCCCCACTCAGTTAACTTGCACCATACAGTAGTAGACTCCACGTCACTGTTATTTGGTTGTATGATTAGTTGATTACCACCACTCAGTGTTGTAAATGGCTTCCTGGGTTACAGAAACCCTTTAGGTTTGTCAGTCAGTCAGAATAGGACCACCTGAAGTGGTAATATTCTTAAGCTGAGAGGCTTGGCTTATTTCTCTGCCTACTGTACATGTAAATTTTTTTTTCTCTCAGTATTTCATGTATTGTACTTCTCATTTTCCACTAATGACTAATATTCCAAAGTAGAGAGAGGCAGGCCTCTATAGCATGCTTATTTTCATCTGAAGGAACTGGGCCACTATCACAACTTGAATACTAAGTTGTGGTTGCATGGTATGTGATGATCCTCAGTTTTGAGACAGGAATGAATCTCCTTGGTTACTAGTTCAATCAGCCTACCAAATTGACTATATCTGGCCATCATATAAGCTGAAACATATCTTTGTCAGGTGAAAACAAAATGAGTGTAGGTTTCAACAGTACATCAGAGTCAGATGGTGAACAGTGAATGTGTTTGATCCCTATATTGTTGCAGACTGCACTCTACAGTGTGGGATGCAGGCCATGATGATTGTTTATATTGTGGCTTTAGGTTCATATGGATGTAAACCCAGTGAACTGCAGGCTAAGTGGCCCATATCATGCATCCACCATCCTCCTTTTGTGGGACATAGAGGGAGTTGAAGGACATTTTATAACTGGGACCCTTAGTGATCCACAGCCCATCACAGGTTGAAAGTAAGAGTAGTGACCATTAACTCAGGGCCATCTGTGCAGATCCTGATAGTGTTTAAATTACTTTATTTGCATTGAATAAATTGAAAAATGTATAATGACGTGACGCGACACTATACAGTATATGGGTACGTTGTTTACGGGTTGTCTTGTAGACAAAAGGGGAATGAACTTACACGTAGCTATAAAAGCAAGTTATTCGGACAGAAACAGAGTCAGCTGAGGATTTTCGTGCAAATACTTGTCTGTTTTGTTTTTGAATGTCTCAGTTGAGATACTGTTCATGGTATCTGAGGGTAATCTGTTCCAGATATTTACAACTCTGTTAAAGAAGAAGTATTTTGCTTCATGGGATTGGACACACTTTCCCATAATTTTGCAGCCATTACTTCTGGTTTGACTCGACCGGTCTATATCAAAATATTTATTCACGTAGGAGGAGGAGGAGGAGAAGAAGGGGGAGGAGGAGTAGGAGGAGGAGGAGGAGGAGGAGGAGGAGGAGAAGGAGGAGGAGGAGGAGGAGTGCCAGTTTCATCTGAAACATGAACCCATTGAACTACAAAATTAAGCTGTCCTTGTGCAGCCCACCATCCTCCCTTTGGGGGATAGGAAGGAAATTGAGGGATATTTGTGTAACCAGCCAGCTCCACTACTCATCATACTGGTGCCACCGCTTGAAGGCATCTGTCTAGCATTGTAGCAATGATAGAGTAACAAATACATCATCTGAGTGAAGTATAGCAGTGAAGCAGAAGTCCATCCATGCAGTGTCTACAAAAGCTGATAGTTCAGACCTCTGCAACAGGACCATCTGAATTTTACTCTAAAGAAAGTCCACATTATATTTTGTTTCTTCTTTTTTTTTTTTTATAATTCCATCAGTCTGGTGATGTACTGTATTTTTCACTTGTTCTTGCAACCTAGTGCTGTAGAGGGATGCCTTCATGTGGCAGCAGTGATATAGCCAACCATCTCCATGAATGGTTATACAAATGTCATTCAACTTCCTCCCTCTTCCTCCCTGTCCCCAGAAAGGAGAGTGGTGAGCTGCAGGAGATGAACAACTTCAATCTGCAGTCCACTGGGTTCACATTTCAAATGAACCTGGAGCTAAAACTATGACTGCTGTTCTTGTAACTATCTGAGGATTCAGTTAAACTTGAGGAAGACCGTACAATTTGAAGGGATAAGATATACGGTAACTTTTCATTAACCACTTTACTGCAGTCCTTTTACCTTAACTTGGCCAAGATTTTTATCCTGTTGCAGCTGCATTCACATTGTTCAGTGACAGATTAACAATATTGTGGTTCTGTACCATTTTCATGGCACTTCTTCTTGACAAGCATCATTTTCGAGTGTCAGTTGATTATTGCAAATCAGCAAGGGGGCACTGGATCCCTATATGGTGTATGTAATGTACTGTACTTGTTGGATGGCCCCACAGAAGCAGTTACTTACCTGTGGTCAGGAGGCCTACTTGGCCAGATAAACCAGGGTTAAGCAACAACAATAACAACAACAACAGTACCACTTACGTATATAGAAAAAGTAACAGTATTTTGTAACACTTCACCAACACATAATGAGAACTTACCAAGCTGGGTACGGAAGTAAGGGTGTGTGTGTATCTGTTATTTGCAGGAGCCAAGATTAGGATCTATCCAGTACAGTACTGCTCTCCTCGTTCTTTGTGCTACAGGGTGACGGCATTGGTGTGTTGGAGTTTTGTTTGATGGAATTTTGTGTGACTAGTGTGTAATGGTTTGTTGCCCCCCTGTCACTTTGATATCCCAGTTCCAATTATGGAGTCTTTTGTCATACTCTGTTCACTTTAACTAAGTACTCTGTTCACTTTAACTAGGTATTCTGTTCACTTTAACTAGGTGTAATATTGCCATCAGTCTTGAGTGCTGGGCTGTAAGAGGAGACTGACACTACAATATAATGCCGATCACAAAGAAGTGCTGTGAAAGGGAGGTGGAGACCTAAGAGTGCCTTATTCTGCCTAATTTCATGCTGTTATGACTTTGTATGAGCAAGTGTAGTCAGGCTGGAAGGTTAATAGGACTAGTAACCAAGGAGATTCATTCCTGCCTTATAACTAAGTTGCATCGAATTTTATGTTACTAAGATTTAGTATGGTCAAGTGAAGTGTGAAATGACTACTGACCAAGGAAAGTCATTCCCAGCACTTAATTAGGACTCGGTGAATTTCATGCAACAACAACTTAGTACTGGCAGCAAGAGATTGGCCTGATTCTATCAGGTGAAAACAAATCAACAACACAAAATAGTTACAGATATACAGTATTCAACTCAGGAAAAAGAAAAACAGACAGTGAAGGGGTTAGTAAAGGCTGCCTCTGTCCCTCCAGTTCAAAATGTTCCCTCCAAGCAGAGTAAAATAATGAGGAGATAGCAAGAGTAAAGTATACAAAACATGGCATGGCAGAATGGGTTATTAAGTTTTTGAAATAGCGCTACATTAAGTTTTTCCAGTTGTTGACAGAGGTACCGTGGTGCACTTTTTTCCTTTTTTCCTCCACTGAGGAGCCTACACTTGGTGGCACTGTGCACCCTGGGTGTAGCAGCTGCAGTATCCTCTCAGGAGCCACACCTCATATTTCCCTACACCTTGCTGTGGAGAGACCCTGGTCTGACCCTGGTGAGGTGCTGCCTACCACAGAGGGATGCTGGTTCCCTACATGGTATATGTACAATACCTACCCGTAGGATGGGCCCACAGGAGCAGTTGCTTACCTGTGGTCAGTGGATCTGCTTGACCAGACAGACGGGGGATAAAAAACAACAAATCTTTTTTAAGTAAATGGTCGCTGTACAGTATTATATTGAATAGGCCAGAAGGTTACTAATAGACAGTGCTTTACTGCTGTGCCTTAAGTTTCATTAACTGTTGTACTAATATCTGTGTTACTCATATGTGTGATATATTTGGCAGATATCTTCCTTTGCTCAGTCCTCCGTGTCATGGCTGTGTGCAAATAAGTCATATTCATAGCGGCATATGAGTCTTTGTAGCATATCTTGGTTCGTGATTTATTTTGCATATTACTCCCTAACATCCTCATGCATGCTGTTTGTATCAATTTTAATACTGATTTTGTGTCAATGAGTACTGGAGAAGGATGACTTCATGTGGTGGCACTGGTACTGCTGGGTGGATCAACTGGCTGGTTGTTCAAATGTCCCTCAGCTCATCCCAATCCCCCAAGAGGAGGATTTTCGACTACAGAATAGGGCAGCTTCAGCCTCCAGTCCACTGGTTCGACATATCAGATGAGCCTGGGGTTGCAGCTACCGTACTACCACTACTACTGCTACTAGTACCAATAACATCTGTTTGTCTATCTATTGCCAGACATTTTAATCCCATAAGGAGCTGCCATAAACAAATTGCCTCCCTCCTCTCATATCTTTCGACTCCCTCCCTCCCTCACGTCATGGTTTCCCCCTCCTCCTCTTCCCCTCCACCTCACCCATATACCCTCCTCTGGTCAGTCTCTTATTTTCCATCCTCCCCAATACATGAGGATATTGAGGCATAAAACACAGAATAAACCATGAGGCAGAGGCATTAAGAAGTCTCAGAAGGCAGGTAGACTATGACCTATGTTGAGCTAACTCTTTGCATTTTTTTTATCCTTTACATTGAACTTTCCAGAATATTCACATTTTCTGTTTTCTCCTGATTGTTGATGATGAATATGTATTAACAATACTAACAAATTTCCTACTGTATTTTATAGTGTGGGTGGCTCATGGGTACCCTACCAGCATTGCTTGATTATTTTGCGGTTGTCAAGGGAATGTATGATAGTTATGCTTGTTTCCTCTAACTTGGCCTAAAATTGCCATCTTTCAATCTTGAATGTAGAGTTGTAGCAGTAGATTAACACTAGAATATGATGCTTGTCACAATGAAATGCAATGGAGAGGATGCAAAGCCATAGCAATGTCATATTTTGCCTTGAACCATGTCAGATAAGCACCAGTATGATGAAATTTTTGGCCAAGTTAAGGTGAGAAGACTATAGCACAAGTGTGTTACCATTGAACTTGGGAAGAACTGTCATGAGTGATATGTGGCTACAGTTTGGTAACTAACCACACAGTCATCACTCTCTATCAGGGAACTTGGCTACAAGTAAATGGAGTCAAATTCCAAACTGAGACACATACAGTACATGTTTCAGTTCTTGTGACATATTAGATTTCATTTTCCCAACCATTCCCAGTGGCTGTTGCATAAATAATTACTCATTTCCTTTTTGTTTTTGTTTTTGTTTTTTGGCACCTTGCTTAGCTCCCAGTCCATAAAAATAACAGCACCATGGCTCACCTCAGTATGGGTTTCCGTGAAAGGAAGCATGGCATCATTTAATTATAGTGATTTTGATTTTTGTGTCTCATCACAAGAACATACAATTCAGTACAGTTGTTGATACAGAACTTGTAAGTATCTAAGAGAGCTGTCTCACTCAATTGTTGAAAAAATTGAGATGAGGATTGTTTCATCATAGTTTAATTAATTTATGACACCCAAATTCTGCAGACATAACCATACAGTAGTTTAGGTCTGACTTTTTTTTTTTATGGTTAGGTTAGGTTGCTTTTGGTTTGTTTGT
This sequence comes from Coenobita brevimanus, assembly GCF_032717465.1. Lineage (NCBI taxonomy): Eukaryota > Metazoa > Arthropoda > Malacostraca > Decapoda > Coenobitidae > Coenobita > Coenobita brevimanus. Next base: position 37,503,899 of record NC_136960.1, on the reverse strand, counting down.
GTTCATACTTGATAAGGTTCTGTATAGGTAAAATATGAAATTGGTCCCATGAGCCGGCCCATACAGGACAGCCTATTGTTGATGTTGTTGCTCTGGCTGAGATTCAGACAGGCTACTAACCTACTAACACTGGTATGATGGGCATCAGGGTGTGGAGGAGGAGGGGGGGAGGAGCGTGGGGAAGAGGGTGGTGGGGCAGGCCATGACAGTGTGGCCCAGGGCAATATGGCTCAATCTGTCTCCCCAGCCGCTGTCAGTAACGGCCCTTCCTTCACGTCCCCTCTGGCCGACTTGGAGAAAAAGGCGGAGGAGATCTATGACATACCCGTGGGTAAGTGGACGCACTCGGCCCAAACCTCGCCCTGCCTTGGCCGCTCCTGTGGCTACTATTCAAAGTGGCTTTGAACATTTTGTAATACCTGTTCCTTAGCAATTTATTGTGCACATTGCACCTGAATGTCCTCTTGTTTGGTGTTAGAGAAGGACTCCCTGACAGCTGGCACCAATATCACCCGCCATCTCTGCTGGATGGTTTTACAGACATTTCTTAGCGCTCTTCCTGTACCCTGAAAAGAGCATCCTCAGCTTGCAGTCCACTAGGCCCCCATTCAGATGAGCCTGGAGCCACAGCAACAACATTTTGTTTTATATTACTGATGCAAACTATATCAGTATTAAAACTATATGAATAGTATACAAGAGATTCTGAAAATGTAATATGCCAAGTAAACTGGTAAGGAAGAGATGGTGTGACGCCTCCTGTGCCACCCGGAACATCACCGTGAGGGTCATATTCCAAGTGGCTGTGCACATTTCACAACACCTCTGACTGAGCAGTTTATTCTGCACATTACATATTAGTACAGTATTCTCTTGAATGCTGTTGGTGAAAACTTTCAGTACAGTAATAGTGGTTGTGGTCCCATGCTCATCTGAATGTGATCCTGGTGCACTGCAGGCTGAATTTGACCTTCTGCAGTTCACCATCCTTCTTTTGAGGGATAGGAAGGGAGGTGGGGGACTTACAACTGCTGCCTGGTTATATTGGTGCCACGATGTGAAGGCATCCCTCATCATAGAGAATGATAAGGTGTGATGTGGTTTATTCTGTATATTACATCTCAGTGTCCTCTTGTATGATAATGATGCAGACTCTGTCAGTGTTATTAAAACATAGAGTGAATGTTAAGGTTTAATACATAAAATAAATAGCTATGGAAGAGGTAGTACAAAGCCTCCTATGCCACCTGGAATATAGCTCTTAGACTCACACTAGCTCATTATTCTAGTGTGATTGGGTGTGAGCTGGGTGCTGTAGGATGCAGGGATGTAGTAGTGCCATGCTTGCTGCCCCAAAGGATACGGAGCATTGGGCAGCATGGGATCTGCTTGTTGCCTGTGGAAGGGACTTGCTTGCTGCTTGTGGAAACTACAACTAATTTTTTAACCACAGCTCTTACCATTATAGTAACCCCTCACATTATGGTGATAGTTAAGTGTTTTAATTAAAGAAACATGAAAGATATATTAACTTTTATGGACAGCGATGACAAGCGTAGATGTGGGTGAGGAAATCCAGGTGTGGAGAAAGTGGGTTTTAACTGCTCGTACTTGTTTTGCTATCAGTGTACTGTGATCTGGTTTGATGGAGCTCATGCTGTTGGACACAGACTGTCATTTAAAAGGTCAAATGTATGTGAGTGAGGTGGGAGGGGAGAGGAGAAGGGGGAGACCAAGGATGAGATGGAGGAATGGAGTGGAGAGAGAATATTAGAGGAGGGTGTAAGTTGGAGGGAGGGCAAACAAATGGCAGAGGGCAGGGTGATATGGAGATGATTTGTTTGTGGCCACCTCATACAGGATTAAAGCGTCCAGCAGTGGGTAGATATATAGGGAGTGCATTATCATCTTTAAATCTTATATTCTGAATTGGCAATATTAAGGTCACTGCGTAAATCTGACTATGCAACTCATAAACATGCAGAGTGAGGGGTTGCTTAATTTATACTGTTTTTACTCTTAACTTGGCCCATAGTTTTATCTATTTGCATTTGTTTCACATAAATCTATGGCAGAGAAAGATAATACTGTGGCTGCACAGCCTTTGCATAACACTTCATTGTGACTGGCATCATATTCTACTACTGTACTGATTTATTGCACCTTGCATTGAAGATAGACACATGGTAATTTTATGCCAAGTTAAGGTAAAAAATGTATTGTTACTGCCTTGTGCATTGAAGTTTGTATATTAGTTTGTCTGCACAGGTATTGGTGCATCCTGTCTGTTTTAAATCATTGAATCTAAATGACGTCCTTCTTCGCTTATTCTTGCTACTGTACTACCAGATAATTATATTCATTAGGAGATGCCTATCATATGGAAGTGGTTTATTAAGGTAGAGGAGAGATGGTGTCCTTTTTAAGTATGTATGCATGTATGTCTAGCCTCAGATATTTGAAAAGTATATTCTTAGCTAAATATAATGATATAAGCCATTGCTAACTTGGAGCAAGTATTTTAAACTTAGTGAAGGTCTCTCGTATTCATCATCTTCATCTATTGGTGCCTTGCTTCCTCCTGGGAACACCTGAATAGGGGATGGCTGTCACAGAAGTGCCTCCAGGCTACCCTATTTTCAAACACATGCCTCACTCTCTCAAATATTCCTCATTCTTTTTCTACTTTTTCTTAAATATATTATGCCACTCTCACCTTCCCTACCACATAAGGTGTGCCTCTACCATCTGTGCCTTCTATCTCACTTTCACGCACTTTCTTTGGCACCCTGTCTGTGTGCATTCTTTGTACTGTACATGTCTGTATTGAAGGAGTTTATTAAGGCCATGTCTGTCTCCTCCAGTAAAAAATATCTAAGTGGAATGAAATCGTTAGTAGGTAAAGAATAAAGCAAAAAAGACGTCCCTGTATTTGGTGGTTAACAGGTGCAGAGTAGCTGTGTAGAATGTCTGTAGTGTAGTTGTAGTGTAGTTAGTGTATTTGTAGTTGATGGATTTAAGGTACAGGGACATCAGTTTGTCTAATATTCCACTACATCTACTTCACTTTGGACATGTCTGTCACTTTCCCCACTGACACACACTCAGTAACATCAGAAAGCATTACCTATGGGTAGAGAAACATATCAGGCTTCATGTATAACACCCAGGGCATGTCCATCACTTTCCTGACTGACTCACAGTATTGGAAAACTTCATCAATGGACAGAGAAACATAACAAGCCTTAGGAAGATTAGTCAGCAGAGGGAAGTGAAAAGTAGACAGGGTGGAATATTTGACCAGCTTTTATCTGAGACTGTACAGATGCCATATGCACTTCACATGCTTAGTACACTGTGAACAGTGTACTGTGCTATACTTTCCGGTCTTTAGCCATACAACCACATTCAAAAGTTCACCAACACTTCCCTACCAGGTGCAATGAAGGTGTTACATAAAATTGTTTTATGTGATTGCAGTATGAAACATACAGTGAAGGAGTATGAGAAGGGAGAAATGAGAAATATGAAAGGCAATACTGTACTCATGCTGGCAGGAAATTATCAACAAATGAACTTTTGACAGTGGTTGTGCGTAGGCATTCTTGCATGTCTGTACTACTAGATTTTTTTTTTTCCCATAATCCCTGTGTATTGTGTTTGTGATGAATTCAGTACTGCACTTGTACCCTGTAGACATAACAGAGTTGACTATATTTTTGTTATTATTTTTACAATAAAGCCATATTGCAGTATCCAGTTACAGTATTTTGAGATGGACAGTCAGCTTATTCCTTTACATAAATTTCTTATACAGTATACTGTCACTTTTATTTATTTATTTATGTTTTTTTTTTTTGTCAGTTTTTTTTTTTTTTGTCATTATTCATATAATTTGTAATATGATTAACCCCTTCAGTCTCAGGATACAATTAATATTTTATTTCTGCTGCTGCCATAACTGGGTTACTCTCACCTGAGGCACTGATGAGGAGCCTACATGTGATGGTGCTCTGCACCCTGGGTGGAGCAGCTGTGGTTTCCATCCCTGAGCCAAACCTCATATTTCCCTGCACCTCACCATGGGGCAGGACCCTGCTGAGGTGCTGCCTGTCACAAGGGGGCACAGGTTCCCTACACGATGGTAGGTGCTCTACCATACCAGTAGGACGGCCCCACAGAAGCATTTGCTTTCCTGTGATCATTGAGTCTGCTCGGCCAGACACACCGGGGTTAAATAACAACCACAACTACCACATTCACATCTTTGTCCTGACCCTGAGAGTTTTAATATTACAAGTGTTAACACATAGGCTCCTGTGACTCACTCTCAGCTAAATAAAATGACAGTTCATTAGATGGACTACAATACTAGAGAAGATGTAACTTTGAGATGAGAGGCTTAAGTTACCAGGGATTTGGGGGGGAGGGTGAATTTTTTGTTGTTGTGATCTGACTATAGGCAGTCTGTTTTCATCCAGTGGAACTGGGCCACATCTGCAAATTGAATACCAAATCATAGTTTTCTAAAATTTGATGAGCTTTTGGCAGTGAAGTAGGTCTCCTTAGTTACACATCTTTGTTCCCATTAACTGTACTTAAAATTGACATCTCTCCATCTGGAATGTTGAATTGTAAATATTGATTAACACTAGCATATGGTGCTAGTCACAAGGAAGTTTTGTGGAAAGGATGTTGAGTCAGCATTTTCTTATTCTGCCATTGAGCTGTGGGGAATAATTTGCAAATGTACAAAAATCCCAACCAAGCTAAAATTAATGAACTGTATTTAAATCAGCTCACCAGTCTAACTACACTTGGTCATCAGTTGAGCTGAAAGTGGCTGCTGATCTTCCTTAGGCTAGAAATTATGATGTAACAGTATCAGAACTTCTGGTAAATGGGGGTATGAGGGGAATTCCTGGCATAATAGAGAAGAGGTATGCACAGGTATTGTCATTTAAGTGGCTAATTTATTTTACTATTAAAAAAAATTACTTGAAGGTTAGTGAAGAGGTATTATGGAAAGATATTGTCAGTTAAAAGAACTAATAATAAAAGAAAAAGTATATCTCCATCTTGAATGCTGGATTGCAACAAGAATATTCATTACATTCTTGGGCCAGTCAGTATGGTGAACTCATGATGTCCATATGTAGTCCCTATTAACCTTGTAGAACAATTAAGGACCAGGATAGAGCATTGATAGTTGTGGGATACATTATAAATATGGCTGGCTCTGTGGGAGTGGCAGTAGGTGATCATGACCTGATTTTCACACAGCGGGAGGACAGGACCTCACCAGAAATGCGAGGGGCAGGAGGCCGCAGGGCAGGTTGCTAGGCAGTGACTGTGAATGATCATAGGGCAATTTTCCACCAGCATGGCTGGCTTTGATGGGTTTATTTTTCCCTAGAGCAGGCCGGACAGGATTAGAGTCTTGGATAATTTACCACACCAGAGGTCACTGGCAGGTAAAAGGTGGGTAATCCTTGGGACTAGGCAGCAAAGAAGACTATGGTTGTGTGCACAAGACAAGGTGTGGCAGGGCGGCTTCACACAGTATGAAGTGTATCTTCGTGGCAATTTACATAAAGTAATTGAAGGATTCATTTGTTTTCGTGTTCACCGCTGCCACTAAAAAATGAAACAGGCTAAATGGGGTAAGCTCAAAGTCCATCATTAGTTTTCTCATTTATTCTGACTAGATATAACACAGATATGCCCTGGTTGGTAGCCTGTTTCTAACTGACCCCTAAGCCGATGTGCTCATTGCCCCAGCTTCCAAAAAATGCAGACACAGCAAATTCAGGGAAATGGCTAGACCTAGGTCAGTGAATTAAGTCATGTACACTTCTAGTATCCATGCATAGTTATTCAAGGTTATATATTATCTGCATTGACACATTAACATTTACATAAGAGTAAGCAAGGTTAACAAATCATGTAATGACTAGTTAATAGGAAATTATTAGCAACATTTAAGAAATCATTAGTAACAGTCATGTTCTGTGGTAGGAATGTTTTCTCATGGTGGCACTGATAATATCCAAATTGCTCTGCTGCCTGGTTATACAAATATCCCTCATCATCTTCCTTGTTTCTCCAAAGGAGGATGGTATACTGCAGAAGTGCAGTCTCAGCCAAGGGTCATCCAGGTTCATGCTTAGATGAGCATTTGGCAACAACAACAGCCTTGAAGGGGAAGATTGTGTTTTAGCAAATATAGATTGCCAGGCTTATTGACTATATTTGTGTTGCTCTCAGGTGCGACCACAGATGGTCTACCGTCGGGCATTCTGTATCGTGTGCGTGCCACCTACAAGTACACACGGGAGGATGTGGACGAGATCAGCTTCGAAGTGGGTGAAGTTATCCAGGTGGTGGAGTATGAGGATCCCGAAGAGCAGGTGAGCACCCTGACCAGAATGAGCCATTCATTAGGATGATACATTTCAGTTTTCACTGTAGTTTTAATGTATTATTGTAATTTTATAAATAAATGCCTAACCTTTATCAGTGGGATAGCTAGTTCTGCACAAATGATGGGTCAGGAACAGGTTGTGTCCCATTCTGAGGAGACCTACTCAGCCCATTGTTAAATGTGTTAAACCAGTTTAAAGTATGCTTCATAGCTGTGCTTACAGACCCATATGATCTTGAGGTGCCCAGGCCATATTGTGGAAAATAAAAGTGTACACTGGTCCACAGTGTGCACACATCAAATACCCTGTAATCCAAAAATTTATATGGAGACCAAGCATCTGATGGGAGGGGGGAGGGTGGAGGATGTGCCACACCCAGACATCCTCCTTCATAGATTCACCACTGCATCTTATACATTTGTGTAAGAAAAAGCTCATGATATAATGATTATTATTTTCTTTGCAATTGCAGGAGGAAGGATGGCTCACTGGGATCAAGGAAAGCACATCGGAAAAGGGACTCTTCCCTGCTAATTTCACCCGTCCCATCTAAGCTTCCCCTGTTTTCCCTCAAGTACTTGTAAACATACTTACCCAAAGTCCTTGTTGTGTGCTACCTTTCATGATGTTCTTTTTTGCTATTTACTCCACAGAATAGATAATTGTTCATATTCCTTTGCTGCCTTTAACTCATTGAGACTGGGGATGTTTTTTGATGTTATTCAACTTAGGATAGACATTTTGAACTGGAAGGGATATATATAACCTGACTAAACCCCTTCAGTATGAAAAAAGGACATTCCTAAGCTTAATAATGTGGTAAAAGTAAACTTAACCCGTGGATTGTGCAATTACCTTTTTTTTATCCCACCCTGTGGTGCACAAAAAGTGAAGATTTTTTTTTTCTTTTTTTTTTAAGTTTTAAACTGGAAGATAAACATCCAGGGCATCATCTGGCAAAAAAAAAAATTCTCTCTCTCCGTCTTTGCATAGCGCCATGCATAAGTTTGTGTAAGGGTGGAGTAGTGAAAAAATGAAGAAAAAAAAAAAAGTTTTTGTTTATTATAAACTTGAAGATAAACATCCAGGGCGTCATCTGGTGGAAAAAAAATAAATCTCTCTCTCCGTCTTTGTGTTGCGCCATGTGTAAGTTTGTGTAGGGGTGGAGTAGTGAGCAGTGATGCACGGCCACTGGAAGGTTAGCACAGCCTGAGCTGTGGCTCGCAATCCACGGGTTAAAAGAACGTCACTTAAGTCCCAGGGTTAAAGATCCATTACTAGCTGCAAAGCTGATTTTCCAGTTGTAGGAAAATGTTGTGATATTTTGGAAGACATAAGTGGCATGTTCTGAAGATATAATTTTGAATGTTATAAATAACATCTGCTGGAGGATTTATTTTTATTTTTATTTATTTATGTTTATTTATTTATGCCCAGCATACAGACAACAGTACTGCCTGTTGGCACAGATTGGAGATGTATTGTTAATTGGCCTGAGGGTTTATGGCATGTCTTCCTAGTGATTATTTTGCATATCACACCTAAATAACCCATTTGTATGGTACTGATACAAATTGCATTCACCATGGGAAGGACACTGGTTCGACCCTGGTGAGGTGCTGTCTACCATAAGGGGGTGCCAGATTCCTACGCAGTGTATGTACTGTACTGTACTGTACCTGTAGGATGACCCCACAGAACCAGTTGCTTACCTGTGGTTAGCAGGTCTGCTGGGCCAGACAGACTGAGGTTAAGCAACAACAACTGCATAAGTATTAGAATGATATATGAGATAATATAAAGATATACAGTAAAACCTTGCATTACCATACCCCACTAGACTGAATATCATATTTAACAAACACTTGAGGTCCCCAGACAACCTGTCATACATGTCGGATACCATCCAGTAAATCTGTTACATGGCCATATGATGCAGGCCTACCAGATGAAACTAAATCATATCTTGCTTGCAGGATGACTCAGAATACAGTTACCAACACTGGTGACAATTTTATCCACCTCATGGGCTAGTGTAGTCATGGAGAAGTTCTATGACAAGGATGTGAAATTATTGGCCAAGTTAATTTAAAATGGGTTTAGTTTTCATTTTTAGTTGTAGAATGTGCTATTTCACTCATTTATTTTCCAATATGAGCTTGAAATTCCACTTCAGGAGGGGACCATCAGACTTACTGGATTATTGGCTATTGCAGATCAGCCTTCCCCCCAGTTAATCCAGTATATATAGAGGGGGTCTACTGTAGTAAGCAAAATTAATCACTAAGAGAGAGGTGCTAGAAATCCTTTTTTGTCACCTAGAATATGATCCTTGGTTTCACTTTACCTTTGTGTCTGTAAATGCATTCATGCTAATCCATCACCATCAATATTGTTTTGCACAACATGCCATGGTGCTAGAGAGGAACATCTTCATGTTGTGGCACTGATATAGCTGGGTGGTGGAGATGCCCCGCTATACTAGTGTCTATCATACTCTCACTCTGTCTCTCTAAGAGGAGGATAGTGGTCTGCAGGAGAAGGCAGCTTCAGCCTGCAGTCCTGGGTTCACATTCAGATGAGCCTGGGGTTGCAATTACTACCACCACAACATACCACCTCCAGCAATATAATTATTCAAAGCTCCCTTTTCTGATCCTGTGTTAGGAGTATTCTCAGCTGAACAAATCATTGGATACACGCCTGAATAGAATACCCAGTTGAGTCTGTGGCTTTGAAAGGTCCATTAGAACAGTTTGTAACTCTTTGACAACCGACCCTCCACAGAAAACAGAATAGAATTACAGTTACCATTCTGCTGAAGAAAATTATTCAGTGTTTGCCTGAGCAGCAGTGGAAGATTACAGGGTGGTCTGCAAAAAGCACTCCTGTAGAACCTCACTGGAGGATATCTTATGCGTTGTGGAGATGGCTCAGGCTGCTGGTGCAGGTGTGAATATGGCAGTGGGAGTAGGAAATGACGAAGTGATGCATGGTAGACATTGATAATGTTGACTGAACTGTCCCTGCAAGGCACTAGAAATCATGTGGGGGAATGGAAGAGGTGTGTTATATATGGGCCAGCCTGTTTATGTATTATTACTACAGGATATCTCCACAGATATTATAAGTTGCCCTTAAAGTTTTTTTTGTGTTGTGAGAGTTTTATCCTTTGTACTGTTTTCATTTATTCACCAGGTTTATATGTATTGTGATCATGGTTCTTGTAGATAGTACTTTTGTGCAGCTACTTTTGATAGCAATTGCTCATATGAAGGCTGAAGGCCCACATTTTAGGTGGCATAGGAGGCTTTGTAGCAGTTCTTCCTTGGTGATTTAGTTTTGCATATTGCGTGTTAACATTCGCGTGTGTGCAGAGCCAGATTATGAGTTGTGGAGGCCCTGGGGCACAATGTCTTTTGGAGACCCTCAAGACTATCGGTGGTAGAGCTCAGTAATATAAACACCATGGCAGTTATATGTCATACATACCCTAGGCAGTAATCATTGGTCTGCCAAAAATGGGGAAGACATACACCTTCAATCAGTGCCTAATAATAATAACAGACAAGACAGTGGTGAGATGTGATATGCCAAATAAATTGTTAAGGATGAGGTGCTGTGATGCCTTCTTTGCCAGTTACCATTTGGCCCAAAGAAATGTAACTACTGTAGCTTTTGTTTTGGAGCATTGGTATGCAGTCACCCTAACTGAGCAGCATGTGTAAGATGTGTGAATATCATAAAGCAGTAATATGAGATTTATGTCCTCACTGTTGCTGCAGGTGCTGACAAGGGGCCTACACTTGGTGGCACTGTGCACCCTGGGTGGAGAAGCTGTGGCATCTAACCTGGCAGCCAAACCTCATATTTCCCTGCACCTCATTGTGGGAAGGACCCGGATGAGGCATTGTCTGCCACTAGGGATTGTTGGATCTCTACACTGTGAACTGTACTCTACTGTACTGTACCTGTAGGATGGCCCCACAGAAGCAGTTGCTTACCTGTGATTGATAGGTCTGCTAGGCCAGACAGATTAGGGTTAAGCAACAACAGGTGTTACCACTAGGTGCCTGGTGGTTTAGTGGTCAGCACACACCAGTTGAAGTGGCAGCATTGCATAGGTTTGATCCCTGAGAGGTGACTGGAGTTTTTTTTAGTCATGTAATGCCACCAGGGGAAATAGGCCGGTCATCTACCCTTAAATGTGCTGGACTGTGTTAGCCCAGCCGTGGGAGCCTACATCTCCAAGTGGGTTTAATGTCAGTGTTGCTTCTGAACCAATACTCTTAGGGTAATTATCCAGGTGTAAAATAGAGAGAGGTTGAAGCATCCATGGATTGCAGGGTTATCTGTAAATAGCACTATGTTAGCAACTCACCTGGCAGTGTCCTGTGTGTTGTGGGGACGGCTCAGGTTGCTGGTATGGGTGTGGATGAGGCAGTGGGAGTAGGAAATGACTTAAGGATGCATGGTAGATATTTACATCGCTGGCTGAGCCCTCCAAGCAACACATGAGAAATTGCCCGGAAGAGTGGAAGAGCAGTGTTCTATACGGCCAACCTTGTATACAGTAAGTCTTTGTTATAGCATGCCTTTCTTTCCTTTTTTTTTTTATATGTACCGCAGATTACTAAACTATTGCCTATTAAAATTTTATTGCTAGAAAGAAAGCTGATTTACCCATTACCCTCCCACTGTATGGCTGAGTGGTTAGCATGATTGGGTACGAAGCTGCCGGCCCATTAGTGCCTGGGTTGAATCCTGGTGTGGGCATCTGACACCACTCAACTCAGGTGTCCATCCATTCATCATCATCATCATCATCATCATCATCATCATCACCATCTCCATCCATTCATCATCATCATCATCATCATCATCATCATCATCATCATCATCATCATCATCACCACCATGTCCATCCATTCATCATCATCATCATCATCACCATGTCCATCCATTCATCATCATCATCATCATCATCATCATCATCATCATCATCATCATCATCATCACCATCACCACCAGCACCACCACCACCATCATCATCATCATCATACTACAGTGCATGTACTGGTTATCAAAGTTTGCCATTAGAATGAGCCACACTCCCATTCACTCAACATTCAGGCCCTAGGAATCCAGGCTCCACCTGTGTATTGACACCCCAGGGTGATATGTAGGAGGGGTAGTGATGGTAACCTGAATGATACAGTGATCATGTGTACCAAGATAATGGGTGAAAGACCTGAGTTATGGAGATGAGCACCATAGCTAAGCACCCCATGGCATCTGCCCCCACCTTTACCTTTCATAAGATAATGGGTGAATAGCCTACCACAGGCTCAAAGGCCTAAGGTATGGAGATGAGCACCATAGGTAACCAGCATTTGTCCCCACCTTTCCTTTATCTTTTATCCCCCAATTCACAACAGAAATTTTATGAAAGTTGTGATCTTTTGCAACAAGTCTCGGACATATATAACAAGGACTTACTGTGCTGTTTTTTTTTTTTTTTTCTGTACAATTTGCAGCTGTACAGTAAAACCCCCATAAGTTAGATGCAGTTTTGGCTTGCCTGTGCGGTACTTGTCATTTTTTGTTATAATATGTAACTATTCTGTAGGGAAAACTAAAAATTAATCTTTCAGAAATAGCAACTTTGCAGTAGTTTAAGTGCCTTTTACTTGTTTTCTTTTCTTTTTTATTTAAATAACAAAAGGCTTGTAATTCCCCCAAGGGATGGGATGGTCACAGATAAGTCAGATTTGCAGATAAGTCGTACAGGCTTAAGCCCCAATTAGTCTGCCTTAAGGAGGTGTTACTGTATTCAGTAATTTTAAGTCAAGATGAAGGTAGCTTGGATCTATTTAACAAAGTGTATCCCTGTCTATGAAAGTGTGCATGGAGAGTCGTTAATACCCACTAGTTTGTATTTATTTGATTTCTTTTGTTTAGGAGTTAAGGCAATTGTTGTGTTTTGAATGTTTATTACATGATCTGATATTGGAATACTCTTTAAATTTAGAAAGTCTGGAATGGATTTAAAAACATGAAAAAGTTTGTTATGGAAGTTATATGCTGAAATTAAGAGACTGTTAAATGGCTTGCATGTGGAAAGTCTGTGGATATGAAACAAAATGGAAAAGCTTGCTGTGGAAGACATAGATTGAAATTTATAGCTACTGTGAAAATATTGATGTTTGGTAACTATGGAGACAAATATTTTTAAAAGCATGCTGTGGAAGATATATGATTAGCTTCAGAGACTGTGAAATGGTCACCACCTAGTACAGTATGTTCGTTCGTTCATATCATATCGATTGTCGTCTCCAAATTTGAGTATTCTTTTAAAAGCTTGCTCTGAAATTATTGTGAAATGTCATTAGATTCCAGGACTGAGTTGAAGTTTGAGGTATACTGGTACTTTATAACTACTTGAGGCCAATAGATACTGTAAATGTTGAAAGTCTGATAGATTATTAATATTAGTTTTTAAATCACACATATAAGTAATTGTGTTGTTAAAATTTAGCACCTCGGACTTAGATAATTATAGATATAGAAAAATAACCTCTAACTGTTCATTCTGTGTGATGTCTTCTTTGTACTCTTTTTACATTAACTTGGGCCAAAATTGCCATCTCTCCATCATGAATGCTGAGTTGTAAGAATACATTAGCACCTGAATATTATGATGGTCATGACGAATGCTGTGGAAAGGATACCAAGCCATAGTATTGTGTTCTCCAGTCATTGAGCTCTGTGGAGTGGCTGCAGAAGGATGAAAATTGGGCCAAGTTAGAGTATAGATTGTTCATGCTGATATCATACTGTTTTCTTCAGTTCAGGAAGGGCCTCTCATACTGAATGGATCCATTAAGGCTCAGCCAGATCCCTCCAGTATTAAGTCTCTCCTAAGCTGAATAAAACCCACAGGAGATGACAAGAACAAAACAGAAGAGGCGTACATAGACTGAGTGGATTTACACTCACTATGGCATAGTATAACTCAGATACTTATGGTAAAATATCTATACCCATTTTACCATAACTTGGCCAATAATTACCATCTCTCCATCTCATATACTGATCGGTAGCAACACATTAAGCCAAGAAAGTGTTGATGGTGTTGGATGGCTAGGATGTAGAGCCTCAGTATCACATTCTACCATTAAGCTACTTTGATTAAAATGTAAAAGGACAAAAATCTGGGCCAAGTTAAGGTAAAGAGACTATTGTTACTGTACAGTCACAATTTGAATATATTACAGTGGGATTTTTGAATGCTGAAGTAAAGTACAAAACTCAAAAAGATCTATCTGAAAGTCTTGTAGATCAAATCTCTTGCCCGTTACCTTCATATCTTACTTAGCACCATATTCCAGTTGGCTTGGGTGTATTCGTAACACCTTGTCCTCAGTGATTTATTGTACATGTTACACCTCACAATCCTGTTATGTTATTAAAGTGATATAAATAACATACAGGAGTATGTTTTATTGTAGGATTTATTGTACAGTGTACACCTCAGTATCCTGTTATGTTCATATAAAGTGATATAAAGAACATACTGTACAAGAAAATACAGTCCTATGGTGTAAAATGTAAAATAAATAGCAATGGAAAAGGTGCTACGAAGCCTCCTGTGCTGCCTAAAATATGTATGGCCCTTTCATGTATTAAAGAAAATTGATATATAACCTTGAGGTGAAGAGAAAAACCTGTGCTGTACACCTTGAGGTGATTTCCGGTTCAGTACAATTTGATATACACTGTAGGTCTATCCTTTCACAGCATTGAGATCGAAATTCTTCATATTTTTAAAGAATGTAATCTTAAAGAGTACCGTAGCTAATCTATATAAATATTCTCTTATAAAATAGTCTACAGATTGGAAATATATTTGAGAGCTGCCTGATGATGTAGTGATTTAAACGCCCCGGTTGGAACGACGTCGTTGCATAGGTGTGATGCCCAAGAGGTGACTGGAGGTGTTTCAGTTGTGTCATGCCTTCAAGGGAAGTAGGCTGGTCATCTGCCTTTAAATGTACTGGATTATGGTAGGCTAGCCTTGGGACCCTAAACCTCAGATGGGGTAATATGGGGTCGGCTACTACCGTCATTGACTCCATCTTTCATTTCACAACTCTGCTCTTCCAACGCTAATGTGTAAATACTCGATGTGGAGAGACACCTCTGTATATAGTATTTCTGGTGTATATAAAACTATGCAGTTAAAGAATTTTCATATGTAAAGGTGGTCTCATAGGGTATGTATATAATAGATATTGTGTTGCTAAATATTGTGCTCTATGTGCAAGATCTGATATTTACTCACTTGCTTAAGAAATAGACTTTGATTTATTACTTTCTTAAGAAATAATGGAGAGAAATTAGAATATACATAATAAGCCTCAGCTAGGGGATGATCTATAGGGAAATAAATGTGCAGCAAAAGAGGGTGCACTAGAGATAAGTTAGTGTGAAAACTAAAACTTTCAGAATAGATTACTAAATGTGCCATGAACCTACATAAGTACTTAATTAGTTTATTACATTACTAATAAAACTTTGTGTATTTTTCCATTTTAACCCTTTCAGTCTGAGGATAAATATACAGCATGATGTTTTGTATTCCTGGTGCGTTGAGCTGTTTTCTTCTGTGCAGGAGGGACTGCAGGGGTTGGATGTAGCTACATTAACCCCGTCAGTACAAGAGATTTCTGCTGTTGCTGTTCTGGCCCTAAGCTCATGTGGACATAACCCAGTGGACTGCTGGCTGAAGTTGCCCCTCTCCTGCTGTCCACCATCCTTCATTTGGAGGATAGGGAGGGATATGAGGCATGTTTTTGTAACCAGGAAGCATAGCCACCTGGTTACTTTAGTGCCACCACGTGATGGTATCCCTCTTGAGGAGGAAGTCTCTCATATACGTACATACAGTATGTATGTAATATATATATATATATATATATATATATATATATATATATATATATATATATATATATATATATATATATATATATATATATATATATATATATATATATATATATATATATATATATATATATATATATATATATATATATATGTATACTGTATATATAAAACCAATGACCCAAAGACTAATGCCTGTAATCATTTTTACACTTTCTTTTTTTTCCCTCCGAGTGGAGAGGTTACATTCATTCATTCATTCACAAACTCTTTCACTATTCAGTATCCTTCCAATAGTTGAATAAAATGGTGTCAAGGCAACAGGAATAAAATCAAAACATAATCGTAGTGGAAGGGTTAACCTACTGTCAGCAATAGGTAACTTCACGGTTGCCAATTATCTTTTATTTTTCTCTCCTGTATATTGAATGAGCTTTAGTCATTTTGTAGTCTGTCTGTTCTTCCCAACATGTTCCAGTGTTGGAATATAACCCACTGAACCCAAGAAAGTCTGTCTATCTACCCCCCCCTTCTCTCTCTCTCTCTCTCTCTCTCTCTCTCTCTCTCTCTCTCTCTCTCTCACTCACCCCCATTGCCATTTCCTGCTTGTTTTTATTCAGTTTAAGATATACTCTTCAGACTGGAGGGTTTGATATTACCTTAATAAACCCTTTCAGTAGCTATGAGTAGCCCTTAAGTTGAATGAAATCCTGTGGACAAAATATAAGCTGTAGTTGGTATGTTTTCATTAGACAGAACTGGGTTACCATTACAACTTGAATACTAAGTTGTGGCAGCATGGGATTTGATAAGCTGTAGTTCAGAGGTAGGAATGAGTCTCCTTGGTTACTTGTCAGATCTTTCCACCAGTTTGACAACACATGGCCATCGACCAAGCTAAGAGGGGCTACGGATCCTGTCTGGTGAAAACAGCCTGACTATAGAAATGATGTCAGTGAGACTCCTAGGGTTAATCAGTGACTCAAACAAAGGTGCCTTGTACAGAACTAAGGTCCATGTGATTAAAACTGAGTGCACGAAGGTACAGACAAAGCCTCCCCTTTTTGACGATTATTTCTGAAGTCCATGATGTTGGGTGCCTGTCAGTGTACTTGTTAAATTCCTCCAGTCCATATGATGGCTTTGTACATATTTAATACCCATGAGGTGACTGGAGGCTTTTCATCATCATCATGTAATCCCAAATTGCCAAGAGCATAGGGGCATGAGTCAAGGCTGCTTAGTCCTGACATTTATGGCAACGATGATCAGCCCAACTTGCCAGAGTGACATTTTCGGTCACATAATGCCACCCAGGGAAGTAGACTGGTCATCTG
This sequence comes from Coenobita brevimanus, assembly GCF_032717465.1. Classification (NCBI taxonomy): domain Eukaryota; kingdom Metazoa; phylum Arthropoda; class Malacostraca; order Decapoda; family Coenobitidae; genus Coenobita; species Coenobita brevimanus. The sequence continues at coordinate 37,487,188 of NC_136960.1, read as the reverse complement.
CCACTTCATTATAGCCAAGCTTGGAACCCTTACCCCTCAGAGAGAGTGAAATGGGATGGGTTGTAAGTAATGGTGTCAGCATACCTGATCTTCTTGTATAATGGCTGACTACACACTGTAATGCCATGCGGGATGCAGGCTGATTACACCAAGTAATTGCAGGTATTCTATATATGATCGTCAGGAACTAGAGGTCAGCTCACACCCTTTCATACTCAGTTTTGATGATACAGCCATAGGGTCTAATGCCTTGTCTTGATAGATTACTGTACGGTATTTTATATGAGACGTTACTAATTGAATGATGTCCATGTTAGAGTGGCTTTTTGATTGTTTCCCATAATATATGTAATGTACAGTACTCGATACCATTTTTTTTTCTTTTTTTTTCGTTCAGACCAAGCTGATTGAACAGAAATTTTAATCTCTTCACTATGTAGCAGCTAATTTATTCTTGATGCCTCCTGGTGGTTTCACTCACTGTATGTGTCTTGTGACGGGGTTAAGGAAGGCTATGTGGAACCCCCTCAGGTCAAAACTCTCCTAAGCAATTTCATTCATTGTTGGGGAAAATTTTTTATTTAAGAGGGTGAAGGAAGGCTATTTCCAACCCCTCCAGTTCGGAATTATTCAAGCAAATACAAGTCCATGAAAGGTAGCAAGAATAAAGGTGAAAAATGTGGCATAGCCTGAAGAGGTTAAATGTTTGTATATAAGCGTAACTGTTGAGAATTTCTTGTATTAATGGTTCAGTGTTAATGAGCCGGTTTAGTATGTTTCCTTAAGAACAAATGGAACTTTCCCGCCTAGTTGAGCTGTTCTCAGATTTAGTACATACAAGACTGTGCCTTTTTGGGAAGTTAAATATTTAGCATAGCTTAAAGGTTGAAGATGTCTGATCCTCATGTACAGTAATTCCTCATTTAACAAGCTTTCACCTAACATGGGTGATAGAAAGGGGCACCTTCATGTGGTGGCACCGATATAACAGGGCATCTCTGCTGCCTGGTTATACAAATGTACCTCAGTTCCTTCCCTGTCCCCCAGAAGGAATATAGTAGACTGAAGGGAAGGGCAGCTTCAACCTGCAATCCACCAGATTCATGTCCAGATTAGCCAGTGGCCACATTTACAACAACTTATGTATTATCCACACAGAGCAGGTTGTGAACATAGGAACATTGTTTACATAACATGCCATTGTTCATCATGCACAATAATATTATCTCACAGGCTTGAATCACTAATTTACCCCAGATTCCCTTCAGACTTAAACATTTGCTACATACATGGCCTGGACAAAGAGATCGTCCAGTCTAAAAATTCAAACGAGTTCATAGCAAAATTTGACACTGAGAAGCAGAGATGGGACCCCATGGTGTACCTCATTTCCTGTATATCACAACTAGGTAAACAGCTACACCATAGACATTTTGATACCGTAATTATTTGAAACAGAGTCTGTGATTTTATATTGAGAAAACACACACTTTCAGGAACATAACTCTTACTTAGCCCTTGACGTGGCAGTTTTTTAGGAACACGTGCAGTGTTATGTGAGGAGTTACTGTGTAAGCTCAAGGCTGTGAAATGGAGATGAGATCCTACATAGATCATGGTAGGACTGAATTGTGAACCATGAACCCAGTTTGTGGTCGTGTTTGAATGCATCACTTGGCAATACCACCCTTCCTTTGTGCTTTAATTCCTTTTTTGAGTTCGATTTGGGACAGTCGTATGAATGAGCATGTACTCTTGCAATTTTTCACTTGTAATAACATCATTGCTAATAAACAATGTTATAGAGTCCACTGCAATTGTATAATCAACCTGTACTGTTTTGGGTACCTAGTAATGGCCATTATCCTCTCACCTGATGTAGCTCTGCCTTCAAGTGACTCTAAACTGGGTGACAAACAAAATGGCATCTTGTAGCCCAGGAAACCAGTTACTGCATTAGAGGAGTTTTGATTTTGTGGAGACATAATATGTGCTGGAGGTAGAGTTGGAGCCAGCTCAGTAGCAAGGACAAAGATTGGTTGGAATAAGTTAAGGAAGTTGTTGCCTCTCCAGATTTTGAGAGGGTTCTCCCTCTATGCTGAGGGGTCGTTGTATGCAGCATATGTTAGGAGTGGAGTACTGTATGGCAGAGAGACCTGGATGGAAAAGAAGGATATTCATAGGCTCAGATGCACAAAGGTGATAATGATTAGATGGATGTAAAATGCATCCCTGGATGACAGGCCTGGATAAGTTAGGATTGTAAATGAATTGAGAGGAAGGATGGGACTAGGGTGTGTTAGTGTTGCGATGAGGAATAGACTGAGATGGTTTGGACATGTGGAGAGGATATAGGATGACAACTGGGTGCAGAGAGTGAGAGGTATGAATGTTGAAAGTAGAGTTGTGAGAGGCAGACTGAAAAAGACATTGGAAGGTCATAGAGTCTAACCCCTGGGACAGGAATGAACAGAGGTCTGTTGAGATTAAACAGAGTGAACAGCTGCCATTAGGTGACCATGATCAATGCATGCAAGTAGGATGGAGACTGTACAAATGATGTGAAACTAATTGATGGTAACCATATAACAACCAAGTGGAGGCTTGGTGTCTTGTAAGTTAAAGTGCTTGAACCTGATGTGACAAAGGGTTTAAGTCCAAGGACTGAATGGAGTTGGTTACGGTATTCATCTAATCCAGCTCTGGGGTAAACAACTGGTCACCCTTATGTTAAATGTCAGGAATGAGCAGCCAAGCCTTGGACCCCTACATTCCTCAATGGAGCACCAAAGGACTGGATGATGGATGGATGGATGAATATATTATTGTTGGTTGGAGGCTGCTGGTGACCATTGTCTCAGGGAGGTAATATACCATTTTGTTTTCAACTGAAGGAACTAGACCACTTACATAACTTGAGAACTAAGTTGTGACTGCAGAAAATTTGATTAGCCTTCATTATGAAGTGGGAATGAATCTCCTTAGTTACGAGTCAGAGCAGCCCTCAAAACTGACTGCGCTTTGCCATCAACTGCGCTGCAGAGATTTTAAAATCTCTGAAGAAAAACTGACTGTACCGTGGGAGTGGGATGGGGATAAATTATTTGGTAACTGGCACCTGCAACATTTCCAGGTGGAGGATTCAACCACGTACACTCAAAGTCCAAGCTGAGGCTAATGTGCATACATAACAGCATCATTTCTATACAACTTGAGTCTGTTCCTTAGCGTAGGCTGGACTCATCAGCCTTGGTGGCAACTGGTCTGGTTAAGGGAAACTCAAGGCCCTGGATAAGGGTGGATGGACACCTGAGTTGAGAGGCATCTGCTGCATGTACCTGAATTTGAACCCTGCCACTAATGAATAAAAGGGACAGGGAGGGGGCTGAGGGAGGTTTATTTGACCAGGCAGTGGACCCATCTAGTTATGTCAGTGCCACCACATGAAGGCATCCCTCCAGTGTATGTGGCCAATATAGTTTTGACTGAAATAATGTAGGGTTTCAGGTCTGGCTTGCTATTGAAAGATATACATGCAGATAATGTGATTGTGATGTATAACAGTATTTGAGAGGAGCACTGTGCTAGGTGGGGGTGCCAATCATCCACTCACAAAATATAGTGCTGCCTTCAGGTGACTCTGCATTAAGTGGCAAGCCAAATGGTTTCCTGAAACCAAGGAAACCATTTACTACGCTGATTGGTAACCGTATAACCAAATGATGCCTGGTGGTGTAGTGGGTTGAGGCACTCCAGCTGGGTGGAGCCTGTAAGGGTTTGCATCTGAGGGAAGGTTGGGCTTTCTTGCGCACATAGTGCCACTCAGGGGAATGTGAGGCTGGTCACGCTTACCTCAGTGTTGGGAATGAGTACTCTAACACTGAGCCCTAAGTTCCTGATGGAAAAAAATATGGTGGATGGAGCTTGTGGAGTTAGGTGGAGAGAGAGAGACAAATAAGGAAGTTATGGAAGCCACTTGTCACACACAATGAAGTCACCTAAGAACAGCACTACATCAGGTGAGTGGACGATGGGCGCCACTACCTACCACAAAAATAAGCTACAGAAGACCGAGACTCTGGACCAAGTTAAGGTGAAAGAACTGTAGTAACGAAGAAGTGCTATGAGATGGATATATAGCTTCAGCATAAGATTTTTCTACCAGCGAGCGACGGGAAATAACCATCGAGACTTAAGCTACAGAAGGACGACGTTCTGGGCCAAGTTAAGGTGAAAGAACTGTAGCAGGAGACAGCAGTGTTGCCAACAGCTCTGGGGACGGGGTGAGTGACCGATGGAAAGGGAGGGAAGGTCGTATGTCTGCTGGTGAGTTGGTAACACTGATGCAATACCACCACCACCACCACCATTGACTGGGTCGAGGTTAAGCACTCTCTCCACCTCTCTCTCTCTCTCTCTTCTGTTTCTCTTTTTCTCACTTTCCACTCTTCCCTTCCTGTTTCTCTCCTTTTCTCTCTCTCTCTCTCTCTCTCTCTCTCTCTCTCTCTCAGTTTCGCCTTCTCTTTTGTTTCTCTTTTTCTCACTTTTCACTCTTCCCTTCCTCCTGTTTCACTCATTTCCTCTCTGTTTTTTCTCCCTAGCTTCTCTCTCTCTCTCTGTCTCTCTCTCTCTCTCTCTCTCTCTCTGTACGTAAGGTAAAAAAGTGCAAGATGGGACTTGAAGAGCCTAACACACACACACACACACACACACACACTGATGGTGCTTTAGACAATGTTTCCAAGGTTAACGATTTTCATGTGTGTGTGTGTGTGTGTGCGTGTGTGTGTGTGTCACTCAAACAACTAAGGCATATAAAGTAACTCAATATATGACTAATCCCGCACAAGCCTTCACTTCACCGTCTGATGGTAGGTGGTGTGAAGGATGTGAAAGACACCTGGATTATCTATCATATTTCTTCATTTTATTATTATTATTATTATTATCATCATCATCATCATCGTCAGCATTATCATGGTCATCATTATATTACTTTTATCATCAATATCATCAATGCTCACTTTCCCATTGACTTTGATAATATTATCTGCCCTGAAGATGTAAGAACACTTAATTCTCTTCGTATCCAGGCCTTCGTAACAAATCGTCGTTAGCGATTTATACCGCATGACATATTTCGTATCTAACCTGACTGTTTGGATGGGTTAATATTCGAGGAGTGGCTGGGGTTAAGTGCTCACGTAATGTCACTGGTTGTGGGTGACACTGGTCGCATCTGATACTTCTGTGGTCAAATAGAATGCTGTGAACAAGACGAAAAACAATAAAACAAATCCTAACATCATAGTCGCGGTTGTTTCTTACCTTCGGGAGATGTATGCTGTGCTGTGTGGTCCATCTTGTATCCTAACCATGCCTCAAAACCATTCTGATACGCCTCACATGTTTTAAGTCAATAACAGCAAACAGTTAGGCATAATGACTGAAGTTTCACTAACCGTTTGAACACATGATCCAAAATACTACACATTTTTGTCATTCATTTACGATGAAATAATAAAAAATGGCAAAACTATAAAAATAAAGGTTAAACTTGACTGCATAAATAACAGTTTATCAAAACTGTTAAAATCTCATACAAGAGTTTGGGAAGATTCGAGCATATAGCTTTGTCTTTGGCTTACTTGGTTAAGAATTATTTCTCAAGTAACGATAAATACTGCATTATATTTACGACTTATTAATTCTTCTTCATTATTTTTATTATCAGTACGGTGACAAAAATAAATGGTATAATTTTTCCTTGCGTTTATAATATAAGGCTTCCCTAATATGTTCGTTTTGCTGACGTCCGAACATAAGTATTCATCAG
>NC_136960.1:37473852-37476352 GCF_032717465.1 Coenobita brevimanus | reverse complement strand
GAGAGAGAGAGAGAGAGAGAGAGAGAGCCAAAAACGTACTGTGCCGAAACTGTTCTCCCTCCCCTTTCGAATTTAGGTACATTCTCTCTCTCTCTCTCTCTCTCTCTCTCTCTCTCTCTCTCTCTCTCTCTCTCAACGTTATCTAACCTCAATGACCCTTCACGTTTTCTCTCTCTCTCTCTCTCTCTCCTTCCTCCATATTTTCTTTCTTTTCCTTCTCTCTTTTCCACAGACTCTCTTTTCTTTCTCCTTCCCTTTCTCTTTTCCTTCCTTCCTCCCCGTTTTCCCTCCCTCCCTTCCTTCCTTCCTTCCTTCCTTCCTTCCTTTATTCCTCCTTCACTTTCCCTCCCAAGCCACGAGAAGGACTTCCAGACATGGTCACGTGGAGGGAGGGAGGGAGGGAGAGGGAAATAGGGAAGGAAGGAGGGAAGAAGGGAGGGAGAGGGAGATAGGGAGGGAATGAGGGAGAGAGAGAGAGGGGAATAGGTAGGTAGGTAGGGAGGGAGGGAGAGGGAGATAGGAAGGGAGGGAGGGAAGGAGGAAGGGAGAGGGAGATAGGGAGGGAGGGAGAGGGAGATAGGGAGGAAGGGAGAGGGAGATAGGGAGAGAGGGAGGGAGGAAGGGAAAAGGAGATAGGAAGGGAGGGAGGGAGGAAGGGAGAGGGAGACAGGTAGGGAGGGCGGGAGAGGGAGATAGGGAGGGAAGGAGAGGGAGATAGGGAAGAAAGGAGGGAGGGAGGGAGGGAAGGAGGGAGAGGGAGAAGGTAGGTAGGGAGGGAGGGAGAGGGAGATAAGGAGGGAGGGAAGAAGAGGTAGGGAATAGGAGTCAACCTTCACCCCCCCTCTCTCTCTCTCTCTCTCTCTCTCTCTCTCTCTCTCTCTCTCTACTAAGGCACCGAAATTCCTTCCGTTAGACTTTTCCGGAGAGAGAGAGAGAGAGAGAGAGAGAGAGAGAGAGAAAGAGAGGGGGGTCGGTGACTGAGAGGACAGGAGTACAGAGGCTGAGAGAAAGAGAGAGAGAGGGAGGGAGGGAGGGAGGGAGGGAGGGAGGGAAAGGAGAGGAATGAAAGGAGAGGCGAAGTGAGAGAGGGTGGGAGGGAGGGGAGGGAGAGAGAGAGAGTGCCAGGGAGAGAAAGAGAGAGGAGAAAGAGAGAAGTCTTCCAGGAAAAGAGAGAGAGAGAGAGAGAGAGAGAACGATGGAGGAGGGTAGGTAAGGGGAGGAAACATGGAGATACGGAGAGAGAGAGAGAGAGAGAGAGAGAGAGAGGGAGGAGGGGGGGGGCCTGTTATCGATTGTGGAGGTTTTCAGGGTTGTCCCAAGGTCACGGTGCGGCTGTGTGTGTGTGTGTGTGTGTGTGTGTGTGTGTGTGTGTGTGTGTGTGTGTGTGTGTGTTGGTAGGGTGGGTGTATATTGTTATGTGATGTAATGTGAGTGTGTGTGCGTGTGCTTGTATGTGTATGTGTGGTGCGCGTGTGTGTGTGTGTGTGTGTGTGTGTGTGTGTGTGTGTGTGTGTGTGTGTGTGCACGCGTGTAGCCTTGTGTGCATGACCTTGCCTCCCACCTCGCTCACCCTGCCTGTCTGTGCTGTTGACCTCTCGTGACCTCGTATAACCTCCACTGCTAGTGTGTGTGTGTGTGTGTGTGTGTGTGTGTGTGTGTGTGTGTGTGTGCGTGCGTGCACGCGTGTAGCCTTGTGTGCATGACCTTGCCTCCCACCTCGCTCACCCTGCCTGTCTGTGCTGTTGACCTCTCGTGACCTCGTATAACCTCCACTGCTGGTGTGTGTGTGTGTGAACCGTGAACGCAACTGAGGAATATCGTACGTTTGGTACAAGAAGGAGAGGACTGCCAGTGGTGTAGTGGGTTACGGGACTCGATCGGAGCGCCTATATATATATATAATTTCAGATCCTCTCCTGTGTGTCAGCGGAAGTAAATAGTACTAATAATGATATGAAAGTAAGCCACCAACCTGACTGTGTTAATTTCTGTATTTGGGATGGTAGAAGCCTGGTTGCCCAGCGGGGTTAGGTGTCCTGCGGAGAGAAGGTTATCTGTCAGGGTCGCATTGATTTCAGTCCCCAAGTGGCGGCTGGAGTACTGTGAGTGTGTCCCAGGGCTATGATGATGATGGTTTGTGTGTGTGTGTGTGTGTGTGTGTGTGTGTGTGTGTGTGTGTGTGTGTGTGTGTGTGTGTGGTGATAATGATGGCAGGAAGTATGTGTGTATTTCGGGCCGGAGCAGCGTTTGATATGTCTGCTTTATTCCCTCCCCCTCCCCCACTCCTTCCTTCCCTCCCCTCCCCTTGCTGTCCCATCCCCACCACACCAAGCCCCACCCTCTCTGCATCATTCTCACTCCTCCCCTACCCATCCCCACCCTTCCATACCTTTCCTCGTCCTTCTCCTCCACATCCCAACCCTTCCCTCTCTTCCCCATCCCTCCCGTCCTCTCCTCTCCTCTCCTCTCCCCCTCTTTTCCGTCTCCTCCCCTCCCCACC
>NC_136960.1:37448852-37453852 GCF_032717465.1 Coenobita brevimanus | reverse complement strand
AGAAGTGCAGTGGAGAGGATGTAGAGCCGTAGCATTGTCTTTTTCGGCCACTGAGCTACGTGAAATATGCTGCGAAAGGACGAAAATCCCGGGAAAATTAGTGAAAAAATAAAATAAAACGAAGAGGATGAGAGTGTGTGTAAACCAGGAAGGCAATGTAGGAATGAAATAAATTGTTAAAAATAATAGGAATGAATGTAATGGGAATGAATCGAAGCGTGGACTCTGTTGGACGGACACAAGTCAAGAGTGAGAGCAGTGGAGAGGAATGAGGAGCATGTGGTTACCTGGAGAGACAGACTAACAAATGAGAAAGTGAAGGAGCATTGTGGTGTGGATGTGGATGTGATAGGAAGCGTTAACATTGAGGTGGTTTGGCCATGTGGAGAGGATGGAGAATGAGAGACTGGCGAGGAGAGTGTATGTGAGTGAGCTGGAGAGAGAGAGAGACCAAGGATGAGATGGTGGGATGGCGTGGAGAGATATACTAGAGAAGGGGTGTGTGTGTGTTGCAGGGTAGGCAGCGAGATGACAGGGGACAGGGCGATGTGGAGGCGATTTGTTTGTGGCCATCCCTTACGTGATTATGGCGTCTGGCAATAGATAGATGGAGGGTAGATAGATAAATAGAAGATGTATGTGGAGAGGGAAAGAATGTGGAGGGGAAAAATGTAGAATAGGAAGAACAGAGATTTGGAGAAGGGAGGAGGGGGAGAGGGGAGAGGGGGAGGGGAATGGGGAAGGAAGGGTGGAGGGGAGGGGGAAGAGAAAGGAGGGAGGGGGAAGAGAGGGGAGTGGAAGAGAAGGGTTAGGGAAGGAGGGAGGGTGAGCAGGTGAATGGAGGGAAAGAGAGGAAAGGGGGGGGAAGGGAAGACGTGAAGGGGGGAGCGGAGAGGAAAGGGGAGAGATGAGATGAGGGGAGAGGAAGGGGAAGAGAGGGGAGAGGGGAGGGAGGGAGAAAGGGAAATGGAGATAAAGGGGGAGGGAAGAGGAAGAAGAGAGGAGAGGGAGGAGGAAAGAAAGGGAACATGGAGGAGAGAGGGAGGGGGATGAGAGGGAGATGGAGGGAAAGGGAGTAAGATTGGGGGAGAGAGAGAGAGAGAGAGAGAGGGATGAGGAAAGAGGAGAGAGAGCAAGATGAGGCGAAAGCGGAGGGAGAGGGAGAGGCAGTGACAGGAAAGTGTGTTGGATTGGAGGGGAGAGGAAAATGAGATGAGGGGAGGGGAAGAGGGGGAGGGCTAGCATAATGAAGTTAAGGGGAGAATGGGAGAGGGGAGAGATTGGATGAGGGGAGGGGTGGAGGGGAGAGGGTGAGAGGGAGGAAGAAATAGGGGGGAGGAGGAGGGGTAGAGGAGAGGGTATGAGAGGGGAGGATGAAGAAGGGGAGGGGTAATGGGGGAGGGGGAGAGTGGAGCAGAGGAATGTTGGGGAGCAAGCTGGGGGGATGAGGGAGGGAAGGGGGAAGGAGGGGGATGGGAAGGGTTGGATGAAGGGAAGGACAGAGACAAGCAGAAGAATGTGTGTGTGTGTGTGTGTGTGTGTGTGTGTGTGTGAGAGAGAGAGAGAGAGAGAGAGAGAGAGAGAGAGAGAGAGAATGCAAGGGAAAGTGAGAGAGTCAACTTGAAAGGGTGACTCCTACATATTTATGCTCTCTCTCTCTCTCTCTCTCTCTCGTAAGTACATACGGAAGACTACATTTTTCAGGACAATAAATGAAAAGTGTGTGTGTGTGTGTGTGTGTGTGTGTGTGTGTGTGTGTGTGTGTGTGTGTGTGTGTGTGTGTGTATCATCATTATCATCATCATGATCACCATATTAGAATTATATGTTTTTGTCCTCCTGTCTGTCTGTCTGTCTGTCTGTCTGTCTGTCTGTCTCACACACACACACACACACACACACACACACACACACACAGCAAGCATGAAAGAAAACGGATGCGATTTTGAGGGGTGACTTTCGTGTTGTGCTGGTGCCAATATCTATCTATCTATCTATCTATCTATCTCTGAGGTAGGGGTGAGTCTCCTTGGTTACTAGTGGCAGAAGAAGTGCTATAGCTTTTCATATCCATAGCACTTCTTCGTGACTAGCACCCAATACTAATCTAATCTTACGCCTTAGCAATTTTGGGTCAAGTTAGAGTAAAGGGAGTATGAGGTAGGAATGAGTCTCCTTGGTTACTAGTCAAATCAACTTAAGTACAGTGTAGTACCAGGGATGGGCGATTACAGTAGTACTTTTGTAGTGTACTGAGTTACTGTTACATGTGATTGGTGTACTTTTCTTTGCAAGTAGATTAATGCCTGTCTGTCTATCAATATCTGTCTGCCTCTGTCTGTCTACCTGTCTGTCTGTCTATCCATCTGTCCATCTGTCTGTCTGTCTGTCTGTCTGTCTGTCTACCTACCTACCTACCTACCTACCCACCTACCTACTTGTCTATCTGTTTTTATCTATACTTATCTATCTCTTCATCTATCTATCTACTGTCAGACGCCGTAATCCCGTAAGGGGTGGCCACAAACAAATCGCCTCCTCATTGCCTTGTCTTCTGCATTTTGGCTGCTCCCCCCCTCCCCTCCAATTCGCACACCCCTCTGCCGTGTGTTACTCCACTTCATCCCTCCATCTCATGCTCGGTCACCTCTTCCCCTTCGTCCCCCTGCGCACACACACACACACACACACACACACACACACTCTGTCTGTCTGTCTGTCTGTCTGTCTCTCTCTCTCTCTCTCTCTCTCTCTCTCTGATTTTCTTTTTTTCGGAGAGAGAGAGAGAGAGAGAGAGAGAGAGAGAGAGAATATCGACCTCGTTACATCATTGACCTATAAGATGATACTGAGGTGTAATTTGCGGAATAAATCGGTAAGGAAGAGGTGTTAGGAATCTCCAGACCCCCTCATAGCTATACCTCCGCTCCTTGGATGGGTGCTTACTGTCGCGTTGAAGTCTCCAAAGAATTGCACTGTAGATGATGATGATGGTGGTGATGATGATGATGGTGATGATGATGATGATACTGTTACAGATGGATATTGATGGTGGGTGTGGATGTGGATGGTGATAGATTTGGGTGTGGATATTGGTGGTGGTGGTGACAAGTGTGGGTGTGGTTGCAGGTGGTGGTGGTGGTGGTGGTGGCAGGTGTGGGTGTGGGTGGTGGTGGTGGCAGGTGTGAGTGTGTGTGGTGGTGGCGACAGGTGTGGGTGTGGGTGGTGGTGGTGACATGTGGGTGTGGGTGGTGACAGGTGTGGGTGTGTGTGGTGGTGGTGGCAGGTGTGGGTGTGGGTGGTGGTGGTGGCAGGTGTGAGTGTGTGTGGTGGTGGCGACAGGTGTGGGTGTGGGTGGTGGTGGTGACATGTGGGTGTGGGTGGTGACAGGTGTGGGTGTGTGTGGTGGTGGTGACAGGTGTGGTTGTGGTGACAGGTGTGGGTGTGGGTGGTTGTGGTGACAGGTGTGGGTATGGGTGGTTGTGGTGACAGGTGTGGGTATGGGTGGTTGTGGTGACAGGTATGGGTGTGGGTGGTGACAGGTGTGGGTGTGGGTGGTTGTGGTGACAGGTGTGGGTGTGGGTGGTTGTGGTGACAGGTGTGGGTGTGAGTGGCGGTGGTGACAGATGTGGGTGGTGACAGGTGTGGGTGTGGGTGTGGGTGGTGACAAGTGTGGGTGTGGGTGGTGACAGGTGTGGGTGTGGGTGGTGACAGGTGTGGGTGTGGGTGTGGGTGTACAAGGTAGGCCCCCCCATCTCTTATCATATCTCTTCATTCTTATTCATTCTTGTATTCATTCTCTTTCATTCTGTTTATTATTATCATTATTGACATTCTTCTCTTCCCTGTCTTCCTTCACCCCATTTGCCTCCTCTTCCTCTTCCTTCTCCTCCTCCTCTTCCTCTTCCTTCTCCTCTTTATCCTCTTCCTTGTCGTATTGTGCTTCTCTTCCATTCTCTTCCTTCTTCCTCTTCCTCCTCTTCTCCCTTCTTTCTTTTTTACATCCTCCTCCTTCTCCTCCAATCTCTCTCTCTCCTCCCCTTTCTGCCCCTCCTCCTCCTCATCATCATCATCATCATCATCATCATCATCATCATCATCTTCACCACCACCACCACCACCATCATCATCATCATCATTATCATCATCATCATCACTTTCCTCCCGCCGTGTAAGGGGTTGGGAGGGGCACGGAGTTTTATGAATGGCGGAGGTAAGACGGTGGAGTGTCTTAGCATCCCTTCTTTAGCGAATTATTCTCAGTGTTAAGTCTCTCGTATGTTGCCTGTATTTTTTTAGCATCGACGTATTGAAGTGTAATGTTTGAAATAAGTCGCTAGAGAAGAGGTGTTAGGACTTCCCCAACGCCTCTTCCCTAGCGATATATTGTGTCGATAGTGAAACGATATAAATTTTATACAAGGCAGTGTTAGAGCATACAGTGTTAGGGTATACAGTGTTACAGAATAAATCGCAAGAGAGAAGGTGTTACGGGATATCCAAAACAAGGTAATCTGTGCTCCTTTCACCTTAATTTGTCGTGGGATTTTCATTTTTTTTTTTTTTTGCTTATGTCTCGTAGCTGAGTGACATGGAGGCAATAGCCCAGCTCTTCTTCCAGCCAGAGCACTTCTTCGTGACAAGCATTGTATTCTAGTGTCAATCTAGTGCTGCCACAGGCATTCTGGATGGGGAGATGGCAGCTTTAGGCCAGGGTATAGAAGCCCAAGTCTCATAATAATCTTAGCAGCTTTTCCTGAGCGATTTATTGTAGGTGACGTAGGGGCTTTGAGGCGGGTTTTTGTGCTGGGTTTCTGGTGCTGAGTTAAGCCGAAGCCGTTGTGTCGGTGGATTAGGACGCGAGGACACAAGCGGGGTCAGTTGGAGATCAGATCTACCCGGCGGCCAGCGCCAGCGCCACCCTTGGTATTCTCGTCCACACCGCCTCACACCACACCACCTTCCTGGCCTCGCTGCCCCGCTGCCTGCCTTAGTAACCG
>NC_136960.1:37431352-37438852 GCF_032717465.1 Coenobita brevimanus | reverse complement strand
TGTGTAGAATAAATCGGTGAGAAAGAGGCATTGAGGGCGAGAATGCCAGACCAGTTGACTCTCCTTCTCAGCGGCAGTGAAAGTATATGAGGTGAAGTGACTGCTGAGACACTGACACACTTCACACTTCACACTTATATGTCTCCTGTACCACACTTCACACTGACACAACACACTTCACACTGACACAACACACTTCACACTGACACAACACACTTCACACTGACACAACACACTTCACACTGACACAACACACTTCACACTGACACAACACACTTCACACTGACACAACACACTTCACACTGACACAACACACTTCACACTGACACAACACACTTCACACTGACACAACACACTCCACACTGACACAACACACTTCACACTGACACAACACACTTCACACTGACACAACACACTTCACACTGACACAACACACTTCACACTGACATACTTCACACTTCACACTTATGTCTCCTGTACCACACTTCACGCTGACACACCACACAGTATTCTTGCTTGCGTCCGAAGTGTTTATTCGAGATGATGATGATGATGGTAGTGGTGATGATGCTGGTGGTGGTGATGATGATGATGGTGGTGATGATGATGGTGATGATGATGATGATGATGATGATGATGGTGGTGATGATGATGATGATGGTGATGATGATGATGGTGATGATGATGATGATGATGATGATGATGGTGGTGATGATGATGATGATGATGATGGTGGTGATGATGATGATGATGATGATGGTGATGATGATGATGATGGTGATGATGATGATGATGGTGATAATGATGTTACAGGAATTCTTTCTTGCTCTCTCTCCTTTTCCCTCCTTTCCTCACTCCTCTCATTCTTTTTCCTCTTTCCTCCTCTCCTCCTCTTTCTCTCTCTTTCTTTTCTTCCCTCCATTCATCACTCTCTCTCTCTCTTCTCTTCCCCTCTTTCCTCTCCCCTTTCCTTCGTCCTCCCTTCCATAGTCCCTTCTTCCTTCCTTCCATCTTCCCTACCCTTACCTTCCATTCTTTCTTCCCTTCCCTTCCCTTCCCTTCCCTTCCATCTTCCCTTCTTCCTCCCTTCAATCTTCCTTTCCCTTCCCTTCCATTGCCTCTTCCCTTCCCTTCCATTCCATCTTCCCTTCCCTTACCTTCCATTCCATCTTCCCTTCCCTTACCTTCCATTCCATCTTCCCTTCCCTTCCATTCCTTCTTCCCTTCCATTCCTTCTTCCCTTCCCTTCCCTTCCCTTCCATTCCATCTTCCCTTCCCTTCCCTTCCATTCCATCTTCCCTTCCCTTACCTTCCATTCCTTCTTCCCTTCCCTTCCCTTCCATTCCATCTTACCTTCCATTCCTTCTTCCCTTCCCTTCCCTTCCATTCCATCTTACCTTCCATTCCTTCTTCCCTTCCCTTACCTTCCATTCCATCTTCCCTTCCATTCCATCTTCCCTTCCCTTCCCTTCCATTCCATCTTACCTTCCATTCCTTCTTCCCTTCCCTTCCCTTCCATTCCATCTTACCTTCCATTCCTTCTTCCCTTCCCTTCCCTTCCATTCCATCTTCCCTTCCCTTCCCTTCCATTCCATCTTCCCTTCCCTTCCCTTCCATTCCATCTTCCCTTCCCTTACCTTCCATTCCTTCTTCCCTTCCCTTCCCTTCCATTCCATCTTACCTTCCATTCCTTCTTCCCTTCCCTTCCCTTCCATTCCATCTTACCTTCCATTCCTTCTTCCCTTCCCTTCCCTTCCATTCCATCTTACCTTCCATTCCATCTTCCCTTCCCTTACCTTCCATTCCATCTTCCCTTCCCTTCCCTTCCCTTCCCTTCCCTTCCCTTCCTTTCCTTTCCTTCTTCCCTTCCCCTCCATTCCTTCTTACCTTCCCCTCCATTCCTTCTTCCCTTCTTCCTTCCTTCCATCTTCCCATCCCTTACCTTCCATTCCTTCTTCCCTTCTTCCTTTATTAGTCTTCCCCCTTTTCCTTTCTGTTCTCATCTTCCCTTCCCTTTCCTTCCCCTTCCTGTTTTCTTTTCCATCCCTTCCCTTCACCTCCCTACCTTCTTTCCATCTTTCCCTTCCCTTCCCTACTCCTTCCTGCCTTCTTTCCTTCTTTCCCTTCCATCCCTTCCCCTTCCCCTTCCAACCCTCTTTCCCCTCCCTTCCCATCACTTCTCCTGCCTGCCTTCTTTCCTGTCTCTTCCCTTCCCTTCTCCTTCCTACCATCTTTCCTTCTTTCCCTTCCCTTCCTTTCCCCTTCCTACCTTCTGTCTCCTCCCTTCCCTTCCCTACCTCCTGTTCTTTCCCCTCCCTTCCCTCTTTCCTCCTTCCCTCCCTCCCGTTCCGTACCTCCTGTTCTTTCCCCTCCCTTCCCTCTTTCCTCCCTCCCTCCCTTCCCTCCCTGCTCCCATCGCTGGCTGGTGTTTACGAGGGAGTTGGTAAGGTCACAGCCATGTCGTGTGTAGGTGCTTTACATGGACGTAAGATTGAGGCCTGCCCTGAATACCAACCGCACACACACACACACACACACACACACACACACATACTCTGTCTTTCTTTCTGTGTGTGTGTGTGTGTGTGTGTGTGTGTGTGTGTGTGTGTCTCTCTCTCTCTCTCTCTCTCTCAAAGTATGTGTGTGTGTGTGTGTGTGTGTGTGTGTGTGTGTGTGTGTGTGTGTGTGTGTGTGTGTGTGTGTGTGTGTGTGTGTGCCTGCCTTTCTCTACCATCAGTAAAGTGAAGATATTTGGCGAGGTCAGAGGAGGGGGGAGGAAGGGGGAAGGGGGGAGACACTAGCAGGGGAAAGTGACTTCGGGCGAGGCAGGGGTAGGCAAGAATAGGGGTAGGCAGGGACAGGGTAGGCAGGAATAGGGGTAGGCACGGACAGGGTAGGCAGGAATAGGAGTAGGCAGAGGCAGGGTAGGTAGGGAAAGGGGTAGGCAGGGACAGGGTAGGTAGGGACAGGGGTAGGCAGGGACAGGGTAGGCAGGAACAAGATTAGGCAGAGATAGGAGTAGGCAGGGACAGGGTAGGCAGAAATAGGGGTAGGCACGGACTAGGTAGGCAGGAATAGGGGTAGGAAGGGACAGGGTAGGCAGGGACAGAGTAGGTAGGGACCGGGTAGGCGGGGGTAAGGAGAGAGAGAGAGAGAGAGAGAGAGAGAGAGAGAGAGAGAGAGAGATGGGCGTAGACAAAATAACATAATGAAGAATATGCAGATAGAATTGTATATATATACTGAGTGAAGGCATGGAAATTGAGAGAGAGAGAGAGAGAGAGAGAGAGAGGGCTGGTAAATTTGTCCAATATTGTCGCTTGCATAACTCCAACCTCAGAATGCTTTCACCTCGACGTGTGTGTGTGTGTGTGTGTGTGTGTGTGTGTGTGTGTGTGTGTGTGTGTGTGTGTGTGTGTGTTATAATAGATTCCTGAATGCTTCTCTGTTCCACTCTTCCACTTCGGTCTTCCACTCCACTTCACTCTTCCACCTCTCCACTTCACTCTTGCACTCCACTTACTCATCCACTCTTGCACTTCACTCCACTTACTCATCCACTCTTGCACTTCACTTCACTTCACTCTTCCACCTCTCCACTTCACTCTTCCACTTCATTCCACCTTTCTCAAGACCTCCAGCCTTCTTTATCTTATCCTTCCACATTCTTCCACTTCGTTCAGTCCCTCAACATTCCATCCGAACACACACACACACACACACACACACACACACACACACACACACACACACACACACACACACACACACACACACACACACTGCCCACTTGTCACTTATTCATATTTTCGTCTATTCCATCATTTCAGTTTTTCCACATAGATAGATAGATAGATAGGTAGATAGACAGAGGGATAGATAGATAGATAGATAAACAGATAGAATTTTCCACACACCATCCACTCTCAACCCCTCCTGTTTCCTTCCTCTTCTTCCACCTCACACTTTCCTCCTCCACTTTCCTTCCATCACCATACCACGTTCTCTCCACCTCTCTCCACTCCACTCTCGTCCACAAGTCTTTCTCTGACGTGGAGAGGTGGAGGGGGTTTGGTGGAGAGAGGTGGATGTGGAGAAAGTGGAGAGATAGGTGGATGAGTAGTGGAAAAGGTGTTGTAGGAGAAGGTGGATAGATTTAGGAGTGGAGGAGAAGTGGAGGGAGTGAAGATGATGTGGAGGGATGGAGATAGAGAGGTGGAGGAGTGGAGAGAAGATGGAGGAACGTTGTGGAGAAAGTGGAGGGGTGGAGGAGAAAGCAGAGAGAAGAGGTGAAGGGTGAGTGATTATTGGAGAACGTAGATGGAGGTAGGTAGAGGGGGTGAGGTGGAGAACGAAGTGGTGGTGGAAGTGGGGTGGAGTCAGGCTGCATTCCACACGCTAGGGAGGGTGGAATGTGGTGCTCCTCTCTCCTGTGACACGCGTGGAATGTGGTAATGGAGGTGGAGGGGGGTGGAAGAGAGAGTGGTGGAGGGGGGGTGGAAGAGAGAGTAAGACTTTTCCTTTCTCCACCACCACGAGAGAGAGAGAGAGAGAGAGAGAGAGACTTCCTCATCCACTTATCATGTCTCTCAAATTCCTTATCTCATTATTTTGATCTATTTAGTCCCTCCTCTTCATTTCTCTCTCTCTCTCTCTCTCTCTCTCTCTCTCTCTCTCTCTCTCTCAGTAATCATTCTTCCCTCTCCCTTTCTTACTTTCTCTCTTCTCACTTTCACACTTTCTCTAATTCTGTCATTGTTCCTCTCACAGTTAGTCTTTAATTTCTCTCTCTATTCCCTCCTCCATTTTTGCTCTCTCTCTTTTTTATTTTTCTTCTCCCTTATACTTTCTTCTTTCCCTTATACTTTCTTCTCTCCCTTATACTTTCTTCTCTCCCTTATACTTTCATCTCTCATTTATACTGTCTTCTCTCCCTTATACTGTCTTCTCTCCCTTATACTTTCATTTCTCACTTATACTGTCTTCTCTCCCTTATACTTTCTTCTCTCCCTTATACTTTCATCTCTCATTTATACTGTCTTCTCTCCCTTATACTGTCTTCTCTCCCTTATACTTTCTTCTCTCCCTTATACTTTCTTCCTTATACTTTCTTCTCTCCCTAATGCTATCTTCTCTCCCTTATACTTTCTTCTCTCCCTTATGCTTTCTTCCTTATACTTTCTTCTCTCCCTAATGCTATCTTCTCTCCCTTATTCTTTCTTCTCTCCCTTATACTCTCTTCTTTCCCTTATACTTTCTCTTCTCACTTTCTTCCTGACTTATTTTTTGCCTTTAATCTCTCTCTCTCTCTCTCTCTCTCTCTCTCTCTCGCACGTCGTTTTCTTCCTTTTCTCTACATTTTCTTTCTTTTCCTCAATGTTTCCTCTTTTTTTCAATCACTGTTTAATACTTTTTTCACTTTTTTTCCTCCATTTCCCTTCCTTTTCCCTCCATTTTCCTTCCTTTTCCCTCCATTTTCCTTCCTTTTCCCTCCATTTTCCTTCCTTTTCCCTCCATTTCCCTCATTTCCCTCCTTTTTCCTCCATTTCCCTCATTTTCCTCCTTTTTCCTCCATTTTCCTCATTTTTCCTACATTTTCCTCCTTTTCCCACCATTTTCCCTCCATTTCCTCGTATTTTCCTCCATTTTCCTCGATTTTCCTCCTTTTTCCCTCCATTTTCCTCCTTTTTCCCTCCATTTTCCTCCTTTTTCCCTCCATTTTCCTCCTTTTTCCTCCATTTTCCTCCTATTTTCTTCCTTTTTCCTCTTTTTCCCTCCATTTTGATCATTTCCCTTCCATTTTCCTCCACTTTCCTTCCATTTTCCTCCATTTTTCCTCCTTTTTCCTCCTTGTTCCTCCATTTTCCTTCCTTTTTTCTCCATTTTCCTCATTTTCCCTCCATTTTCCTCCTTTTCCTTCCATGTTCCGTTTACCTCCCTTTTCCTCCATTTTCCTTCCTTTTCTCTCCATTTTCCTCCTTTTCTCTCCATGTTCCTCCATTTTCCTCCTTTTCCCTCCATTTTCCTCATTTTTCCTGATCAGTTCGTCTCTGTACTGTCCATATTTCCTCATTCCTTCCTCATCGTCTTTTCCTTTCGTTCAGTCATTCACTTTTCCTCTTTCCATATATCTTCAAATTTGTCTTTTTTCTTCGTCCTCTCCTCCTCCCATTTTCCTCCTAAATTTTCCTGTCTTCATTTTTTCATATTTTTTCAGTCTTAATATTTCTTCATTTCGTTCATTATTATTTTCCTGATTTTTCCTATTCACTTCTTTCATTTCTCTCAGTATTTTCCCTTTTAGTTTCGCCTTTTCCTTATATTTCGGTCTTTTCCATCTTATAGACCTGAATAATATTAGCTATTGGAAGGTACAGTAAGAATGATGATGATGATGATGATGATGATGATGATGATGATGATGATGATGGTGGTGGTGGTGATGATGATGATGATGATGATGATGATGATGATGATGATGATGATGATGGTGGTGGTGGTGGTGAGGAGGAGGAGAAGGGGGAGGAGGAAGAAATGATGATGATGATGAGGAGGAGGAGGAGAAGGAAATAATGATGATGATAATGATGATGATGAGGTGGAAGAGGAGGAGGAGGAGGAGGAGGAAGAAATGATGATGATGATGATGATGATGATGATGATTGAGAAACAAAAGAAGTGTGTGTAGGGAAGTGAAAGTGTTTGGTTGAGGAATCGCTACGAGGCACACACACACACACACACACACACACACACACACACACACACACACACACACAGGAAGCCTTAGTCAAAAGTTGAAATTATTTACTTCGAACTGTGTGTGTGTGTGTGTGTGTGTGTGTGTGTGTGCGTGTGCGTGCGTGCGTGCGTGCGTGCGTGCGTGCGCGCTTGCGTGTGCGTCCGTGCGTGCTTCCTCCCGTTAGAATAAGTTCCTGTGTGTGTGTGTGTGTGTGTGTGTGTGTGTGTGTGTGTGTTCTAACCTGACATAGCTCCGTAACCCCTATCAGCTCAGTTGATGGCCAAGTGTAGTCAGCTTGGAGGCTTGATCTGACTATGGTCGCGGCGCACGACTCTGAGGGTGTTATTTTCGTGCCCTGGCAAAGTATTATTCAAAATTGTCTGATTTCGTGTATAATATGAGACGCATGTGATTCGTGTATAATAATATTCGTGTATAATATATTCGTGCATAATAATATAAATTCGTGTATGATACGAAATCGGACGCACTTTTGAATGGTAAGTTGCCAGGGTACGATAATGACAACCTCAGGGTCGTGCGCCGCGACTATAGTAAAAAGGGAGACTTATGCCTCATCTAAAGACAGTAATTACGTCGTGAGAGTGGCCCAGTCCCCTCAGATGGTAACAGACCTAGGGTAGTGCGTCCCTGCGTGTGCCGGTATGTGTTGGATGGGTGGATAGGTGGAGTAATGGATGGATGGTTGGGTGGTTGGGTGAATGGATGGATGGATGGGTGGATAAGAGGAGGGATGA
>NC_136960.1:37421352-37426352 GCF_032717465.1 Coenobita brevimanus | reverse complement strand
TCCCTCTCTCTCTCTCTCTCTCTCTCTCTCTCTCTCTCTCTCTCTCTCTCAGGCTTAAGAAAATGGTGGATGTGATGTATGTATATATGTATGTTAGAAATTGTGGAAGGGGGAGAGGGAGGAGGAGGCCGAGGATGAGATGGAGGGATGGAGTGGAGAGGTATATGAGAGAGGAGGGGTGTGAGCTGGGGGGAGGGCAGCGAAATAGCGGGGGAACAGGGCGACACGGAGGCGATTTGTTTGTGGCCACCCCTTACGGGATTAAGGCGTCTGGCAAAAGATAGACAGAAAAATGTTACCGAAAAGGAGGATGAGTGTGAACAACAACAACAACAACAACACAGCAACACCACCACCACCACCACCACCAATAACAAGAACAACAACAACAGCAACAGTAACAAGAAATTCGGATCCATTTTCTTACGTAATAAACAAGGAAAGAAAATGGTGGCAGCGGTGGCATGGGAACTGATTTTTCTTTTCTTTCTTTTTTTCCTTTTTTTTGTGGGGGGGGGGGCTGTGTGAGAAAGACCTTGATAGATAATTTGTTTTTTTGCCTTTTCTGTTTTTATTATTTATTTACTTATACCTGTGTTTGTGTGTACGTTTAGTGGTTTATTTAATGTGATTATTTTGGAGTGCAGATATCATGATTACCACCACCACCAGTATCATCACCATCATCATCATCATCATCATCACCACCACGACAACTATCATCATCATCATCATCATCACCACCACCACCACCACCAGTATCATCACCATCATCATCATAATCATCACCACCACGACAACTATCATCATCATCATCATCATCATTACCACCACCACAACCACCATTATTATTATTATTATTATTATTGTACATATATTTATGTTAATTTTGTTCTTTTTCAGGTGAGTTGGAGACTTCTTTGCCTGGTGAGTAGAGAGAGAGAGAGAGAGAGAGAGAGGGGAGGGAGGGGTAGAAGAAGAGGAGAGAGAGGGAGAGGGGAGGGGGAGAACACTGGGAGAGAGAGAGAGAGAGAGAGAGAGAGAGAGAGAGAGAGAGAGAGAGAGGGAGGGAGGAGGGGAGGAAGAAAGGAAGTGTAAAGAGAAAGAAGGGGAGAGAAAGAACGAAGAAAAGGGAGGAGGGGAGAGGAGAGGAGAAAGGAGGAGGAACTGAGGAGGGAAGGAGGGGGGGAGAGAGAGGAGGGGAGAAAAGGAAGGAGAGAGAGTGGATGTGGAGGGAGAGGGGAGAGGAGAAAGAAAATGGAGAAAGTTGTTGAAAAAAAAAACAGGGGAGAGAGAGAGAGAGACAGAGAGAGAGGGAGAGGGAGGGAGAGGGAGAGGAAAGTGAAAAAACACGAAGAATGACTGTGTGTGTGTGTATGTGTGTGTGTGCGTGCGTGTGCGTGTGCAGTAAGTGACTTGCAGGGTGTCTGTCTGTCAGTCTGTCTGTCTGTCTGTCTGTCTCTCTCTCTCTCTCTCTCTCTCTCTCTCTCTCTGTCAGTCGGTCAATCAGTCTATCTATCTATACGTCAGCCTGTCTATCTATTTATCTATCTATCTCTATATCGTCTATCTATCCATCTGCCTATGTAAATCTATCCTTCTCTCTCCCAATCTATCTATCTATCTATCTATCTATAATTTATTCTGGTTAGTCCCTTGTATATCCAAGTGTTAATATCTATCGTTCTTTCTCATTTTATCTATCTATCTATCTCTCTGTCTATTAATGTCTGTCTGTTTCTGTGCTGTTTTATTTTTTAGCATCTGTCTGTCTGTCTGTCTATCAATCTATCTATCTGTCTCTCCCTCTCTCTGTCTATATATCTATCTGTCTGTCTGTCTATCTATCTATCTGTCTGTCTATCTATCTATCTATCTATCTATCTGTCTGTCTGTCTGTCCTGTTCCTCTTATTCTGGTTTCGCCTCCTGTCTGAGCCCCTCGTGTGTGTGTGTGTGTGTGTGTGTGTGTGTGTGTGTGTGTGTGTGTGTGTGTGTGTGTGTGTGTGTGTTTATCGTCTTCTGTCAGCTCTCCTGTCTGTCTGTCTGTCTGTCTGTCTGTTCGTCTGTCTCTCTCATAGCTATTTTATGACCTGTCTTTTGTGCTGAGAGAGAGAGAGAGAGAGAGAGACAGACAGACAGACAGACAGAGAATAAAGAAAATATTACTAGAGAGAGACAGAGAAAGACAGACAGACAGAGATTGATGAAAGAATTACGAGAGAGAGAGAGAGAGAGAGAGAGAGAGCACTTGCCTCGGTCGTTGCTCTCTCAATGTTCGGTGCAGCTCGGGGGGAAAAGGGGGGAGGGAGAGGGGGGAGGGAGAGGGAGAAGGGGTAGGGAGAGAGGGAGGAGAGAGAGAGAGGAAATATAGATAGATTAAGAGGGATACGGTGTGTGTTTGTGTGTGTGTGTGTGTGTAATAATTTGACCACACACACACACACACACACACACACACACACACACACACACACACACACACACACAATTTTTATTTACAGAAGGAAATTAACATGGGGAGAAGGGAGGAGTTTGGGGAGGGGAGAGGGGAGTGGAGGGGGAGGGGAGAGGGGAGTGGAGGGGAAGGGAAGGGGGAGGGGAGATGGGAGGGAAGGGGCAGGGGAGAGGGGAGTGGAGGGGGAGGGAAGGGGCAGGGGAGAGGGGAGTGGAGGGGGAGGGAAGGGGGGAGGGGAGAGAGAGATGGGGGGCTGTTAGAAAGGAGAGAGAGAGAAAGAGAGAGAGAGGGAGAGAGAGAGAGAGAGAGAGAGAGTCCATTGAGGAAACCTAATGGGGAAGGGTGTAATATTATGCTAGTCACGAAGAAGTGGCCTCTGGGTGATGTTTATAATACTCCTTTCACTCCAACTTGGCAATGATGCTAGTCACGAAGAAGTGCTGTGGAGAGGATGCAGGCGGTTGACTATAGGACAGACAGACAGACAGAGAGACATGGCACACACACACACACACACACACACACACACACACACACACACACACACACACAGGCTAGTTCACTGGGCCACACACTCATTCACTCACCATTCAATCTCCCGGAATCCTGACTGCACCTCACGGGCATACACATTCACGCACTCCATACCACCCCTCTGTCTGTCTGTCTGTCTGTCTCTCTCTCTCTCTCTCTCTCTCTCTCTCTCTCTCTCTCTCTCTAAATAGATATATGATTGGAAGGATACATACATACACACACATACATACATACATACATACATTCGTACATACAAACATATAGTAAAAGATATGTTAATGGGATAATAGATAGATAGATAGATAGATAAAGATAAACTAAGATAGATTTTATGACAGATAGATAGATAGATAGATAGATAGACGAAGGGAGGTTGTAATCAAGTATATGTGAGAGAGAGAGAGAGAGGCCTGAGGTAACGATGGTATCTTATTCTCACCATTCTCTCTCTCTCTCTCTCTCTCTCTCTCTCTCTCTCTCTCTCTCTCTCTTTCTTTCTTTCTCTCTCTCTCTCTCTCTCTCTCTCTCTCTCTCTCTCTCTCTCTCCCCCCTACTACCTGTGCCCCGTCTGAGTTCAACCGGATGTGGTTCGGTGACCCTGGCTAGTGGCAGTACGGTCAGGTGAGGTGAGCATCCTCCCTTATACCCCCTTATACTCCCTTATACTGTACTCCATTATAACCCCTTATACTTCCTTTTTCTTCCTTGTACTTCATCATGCCTCCTTATACTTCCTTATACTCCCTGATACTTCCTTATACCTCCTTATACTCTCTGATACTTCCTTATACCTCCTTATACTCCCTGATACTTCCTTATACCTCCTTATACCCACTTATGCCTCCTTATACCCACTTATGCCTCCTTATACTTTCTTATTCTCCCTTATATTTCCTTATCCTTCCTTATATTCCCTTATACATCCTTATACTTCATTATTCCTCCTTATATTCCCAGTTTATTCCTCCCTATACTCCCTTATATTATCCATTGAACCCCCTTATACTCCCCAGTGCTTCCTTATGCTCCTTTATATCCTTATTCAATGCTCCTCATACTCCCTTATATACTGTACTGCCCTTATACTCCCTTATACTTAATTATACCTCCATATATTCCTTAATATCCCTACTTTATTCCTCCCTATACTCCGTTATATCCTCCCTTTAAGCCCCCTTACACTCCCTTATACTCACTTATACCTCCTTATACTTTCTTGTACTTTTTAATGCCCCCTTATACTCCATTTTTTCCTCCCTGATACTCCATTATACACTTCTTATACCCCCTTCTATCCCTTTTTATTTCCGTATATCCTTACCGTATACTTCCCTTATACCTCCTTATACCCAGGCCAGCGAATACATTTGAGGTTAGAGGATTCTCCCTTATACTTCCTTATACCTGACCCTCATACCCTGTCATACTGTCCTTCATCCTGTCCCTTATACTCTGCCCTTACCTCATACCCTCTCCCTTATAACCTCATAGTCATCCTACCGTACCTTATACTCCCTTATACCTTATACTATTACACTATCCCTTATACTCTCATCTCACCACATACTTTCATATCTCATGCCCTTATACTCAGTCATACCCAACCATACCTCATACTCCCTTATATCTACCCCTTATACCCCCTTATACTGTATCTCACACTTTATTGCATGAATTATGTTCTCACCTTATACCCTCATACTGTCATACCTTAGCCTACCTTATACTGCTTTATATCTCCCTTATACTCTAGCTGTCTTTCATACTCTCTCCCTTATATTCTTTCTCCTCATCCCATCCCCTTATCCTCTGCCTTATACCCTCTCACTGCTTCTCTACCTCATACTCTGCCAACCCCACCATAGCCTTTTTCTAACCCCTTATACCTTATATCCCCTGCCCTTATATCTTCATATACCTTACTGTTGGCGGTTGGATTCTGTTGTTATTGTTGTTTTTGTTATTATATGTGTTATTAGTTATTTTTATTATTATTATTATTATTA
>NC_136960.1:37396352-37403852 GCF_032717465.1 Coenobita brevimanus | reverse complement strand
ATCATCATCATCATCATCATCATCATCATCATCATCATCATTAGTTTGTCCTAGATTATGTGTATATGTATGTATATATGTATTTGTGTGTATGTATGTATGTAAGAGAGAGAGAGAGAGAGAGAGAGAGAACCAATGCATAAAAAAAACTCTTCTTCCTGTTTCCGTGTCCCTGAGCCAGACCTATATCCGTGAGAGAGAGAGAGAGAGAGAGAGAGAGAGAGAGAGAGAGAGAGGGGTGTAATGAAGGTATCCATGAATGACGTCATGGAGGGAAACAGATAGATAGATAGATAGATAGAGAGAGAGAGAGAGAGAGAGAGAGAGAGAGAGAGAGAGAGAGAGAGAGAAAGAGAGAGAGAGAGAGTGAGAGAGGTGTAATGAAGATATCCATGAATGACGACAGGGAGGGAGGCAGAGAGAGAGAAAGGAGGGAGGGAAAGGTGTAATGAAGGTATCCATGAATGACGACAGGGAGGGAGGCAGGTAGATAGATAGAGAGAGAGAGAGAGAGAGAGAGAGAGAGAGGGGGGGGGTTGTCTGGTGTCGCTTGAGCTTTAATCATTGTCGTCATCACCTCGTCTGGCTAAGGCTGGCACGTGAGGCAGAAGGGTAGGCAGGTGGGGGTGAGGCAGAAGGGGTAGGCAGGTGGGGGTGAGGCAGGGGGTTAGGCAGGGTTGGGGTGAGGCAGGGGGTTAGGAGGGTTGGGGTGAGGCAGGGGGTTAGGCAGGGTTGGGGTGAGGCAGGGGAGGTAGGAGGAGGTGGGGAGGTTGAGGAGAGAAGGAGAGAGGTTGAGGGAGGTAGGAGTAGACGAGACAGGAGAGGTAGAGGCAGGTAGAGAGAGAGAGAGAGACAGGTAAGGAGAATTGGGAGGGGAACTAGGTAAAAGGTAGGGATAGGTAAATGAGGTAGGAAGAAAGGTAGGGTGGAGAGGGAAGGAAAGTTTAACACATTGTCGGTAAAAGAAGAAATGCTTGTGTAGTAGTAGTTGTAGTAGTAGCAGTAGTAGTGGTGGTGGTATTACAAGTAGTAGTGGTAGTAGTAGTAGTTGTAGTAGTAATAGTAGCAGCAGTTGTAGTAGTAGTAGTAGTGGTGGTATTATTGGTAGCAGTTATAGTAGTAGTAGTAGCAGCAGTTATAATAATAATAATAATAATAATAATAAACGTAGTCTCAAAATCCTATACTCTTTTTACTTCAACTTGGCCAAAAACTTCACTTTCCACCTTGAATTCTAAACTGTATCAATGGAATAGCACTGGAGTATGATGCTAGTCACGAAGAAGTGCTGTGGGAAGGCTGGAGAGGCTGAACATAATCTTTTCTCTGAGTTATTTGAGGTAAGTTGCATAAGGACGAAAATCTGGGCCAAGTTAAGGTGACAGGTGTGTGTATATTGAGAGAGAGAGAGAGAGAGAGAGAGAGAGAGAGAGAGGTGGGGGGTACACACTCTTCCTTCCTAAAGAGGACCCTTCACTCCACCTGTACATGTAACACTTTTCTACTCCACAGGTAAGGCGCGTCCACCAATGGCAGCACGAGTTGGGTATGACGTCACCAGCCCCAGCCAATCACAGGGCAGGTAGGGTATGACGTCACGAGCCCCAGCCAATCACAGGGTATATGGTTTATGACGTCACGAGCCCCAGCCAATCACAGGACGGGTGGGTTATGACGTCACCAGCCACATCCAGGTGACGTCATCAATCTCAGTATTTCATTAGGTGATTTAGAACTAGGATATGGTGCTAGTCACGAAGAAGTGCTGTGGAGAGGATAAGCTGGAATAAAAACGAGAATGTGGGCCAAGTTAAGGTGAAAGGAGTATAGAGTATGATGCTAGTCACGAGGAAGTGTTGTACTCTCGTTGACAAGTTTATGTTGTGTTGTAATGATTTTCTTCCCACGCCTCTCTCTCTCTCTCTCTCTCTCTCTCTCTCTCTCTCTCTCTCTCTCTCTCTCGCTCCATCCTAACATCACATTCTCTCTCTCTCTCTCTCTCTCTCTGTCTCTCTCTCTCTCTCTCTGTCTCTCTCTCTCTCTCTCTGTCTCTCTCTCTCTCTCTCTGTCTCTCTCTCTCTCTCTCTGTCTCTCTCTCTCTCTCTCTCTCTCTCTCTCTCTTTGTCTCTCTCTCTCGTCCATTCAGACTTGCTACTGCGCATACGAGAGGCGCAGATGTGGGATGCGCCTGTTATGTCTGTGAATGAATCGCCCACACACTACCACAACTACCACTACTACCACTACTACACCACTACCACTACTACCACTACTTCCACTACCACTACTACCACCACTACCACAACTACCACCACTACCACACTACCACTACTACCACAACTACCACCACTACAACTACTACCACTACTACCACAACTACCACCACTACAACTACTACCACTACTACCACAACTACCACCACTACAACTACTACCACTACTACCACCACTACAACTACTACCACCACTACCACACTACCACTACTACCACCACTACCACCACTACCACACTACCACAAGTACGTCATTACCGACACACCGAATTTCACACAATAATAATAAACAAATTAAGAAAATAAATCGCTTAGGAAAAGGTGTAAAGAGCTTCCTCAACGTATAAAGCTTCCCTGTCCTCTTGCTTGCCTATCCTTGTCTCTGACCCCATAAACCGCTATTCTTGTCAGTTGAGGAAGCTGCTTAACACTTTTCCCTGAGCGATTTATTTTGCTTATTACACCTGACTGTCCTCTTCTGTGTTAAATAAATCCTTCCAATATCACCGTCCTCTGCATAAATAACATACAGAACGATATTAACCTACAGTAGCCAAAAATAAGTCGCTTACGGAGAGGTGTTAGGGAGCTTAGAGAAGTCCTACTCCTACTCCCCCGCCCCCCACGTGACATGCCCAAGCCAGTGACATGTGATGGTGGATTCACGCGAGCCAGCAGAGGTCAAAGGGCGTGGGAGGTCACAGGTCACTCTCTCTCTCTCTCTCCCTGACCTTTCTCTCGTCATCTCTCTCTTTCCTACAATCTCTCTCCCTTTAACGACTCTCTCTCCCCTTCCCTCCCTCTCTCTCTCCCCCTCCCTCTTTCTCTCTCCCTCCCTCCCTCACTCGCTACATCCGCGTCCTCTGTCTGACCTCTCCCTCCCACTTTTCTCCTCCCTATTCCCCCCTCCTTCCTCCCCTTCCTCCTACCCATACCCTTCCTCCCTCCCCTCCCCACCTCCCTCCTCTCCCTGTCTTCATCCCTGCTTGACTACTTACCCACCTACCTACCGTCTTACCTACCTACCTACCGTCTTACCTACCTACCTACCGTCTTACCTACCTACCTTCTTACCTACCTACCTTCTTACCTACCTACCTTCTTACCTACCTACCTACCTACCTAAATATTTACCTAGCTACCCATCTCCCTCCCTCCCTCCCACCTACCTACCTACCTACCTACCTACCTACCTACCTACCTACCCCTTTCATTCATACATTTGTACATACTTCTTTTGCCTTTTGTCTTTCTCCCTCCCTTTCTCCCTCCCTCCCTCCTTTCTTCCCTTCCTTCCTTCCTTCCTCCGTAACACTTTCCTCTCTTCCATTGGTTCCATTTCTCTCTCTCTCTCTCTCTCTCTCTCTCTCTCTCTCTCTCTCTCTCTCTCTCTCCCTCCCTCCTCCTCCTCCTCCTCCTCCTCCTCCTCCTCCTCCTCCTCCTCCTCCACACCCACCTTCATTCATTCGCATCACCGCTGCTCTCATTCATAAACTCACTCACTCACTTTCTAACTCACTCACTCACTCACCCATCGACTCACTCACTCACCCACCCATCCACTCACTCACTCACCCATCGACTCACTCACTCACTCACCCACCCATACACTCACTCACTCACCCATCGACTCACTCACCCACCCATCCACTCACTCACTCACTCACTCACTCACTCACTCACCCACCCATCCACTCACTCATTCACCCACTCACTCACTCACCCACTCACTCACTCACTCACTCACTCACCTCACAGTTTTCTCCCCTTCGGTTCATTATTTTTCTCGTGTGTGTGTGTGTGTGTGTGTGTGTGTGTGTGTGTGTGTGTGTGTGTGTGTGTGTGTGTGTTTCCATCTTTCTGGCCATCTTGTCTGTCTGTCTGTCTGTCTATCTTTCTATCTATCTATATTTGTCTATCTATCTGTCTGTCTGTCTATCTATTTTTCAGCATTAAGTCAATATAGGTCTAGTTCTCTCTCTCTCTCTCTCTCTCTCTCTCTCTCTCTCTCTCTCTCTCTCTCTCTCTCTCTCTCCCTCCCCTTTACTCTCCGGTTGACCTTTGATGACACGTGAATGGCCGCAGGTGAGAGAGAGAGTGAGAGAGAGAGAGAGAGAGAGAGAGAGAGAGAGAGAGAGAGAGAGAGTTGCCGTCCTCCTGCAGTCCACCATCGTCCTTTCGGGGGATAGGGAGGGAGTTGAGGGATGTTTGTATAACCGGGCAGTTCCACCGACCAGTTATATCAGTGCCACCACGTGAAGGCTACCCAGATATAAGGCGATTATTATGCGTGAAATAATAATAATAATAAATAATAATAATAATAATAATAATAATAATGATGATGAAAATAATAATAATAATAATAATAATAATAATAATAATAATAATAGTGACTAATAATATCACGAAGTCCAGGGGGTGGTGGTGATTGTTATTGTTATTTTTGTTATTTTAGTGTTATTGCGACTTATTTTGTTATTCACTTATTGTTCAGTGTTATTGCGAGGGTCATTTGGTTATTGTCATTGTTTTCCTGGTGATTGTGTGATTGCTTTTGTGATTGTTATTCTCTTCGTATTAATTCAGTGTTATTGTCATTGTTATTTTTTGTTGCTGTCTTTATTGTCATTGTTTTTCGTGTGATTGTGATTCTTTGATGTGATTGATTGTTATTTTTTGTTAATTGTGATTGTGCTATTGATTTATTGCGTTCAGTGTGGATGCGTATGTGTGTGTATGTATGTATGTATGTATGTGTGTGTGTATGTATGTATGAATGTGTGTGTATGTATGTATGTATATTTACATATGGCTTGATTATAGGCACTGTAACAGTTATTATTATTATTATTAATTATTATTATTATTATTATTATTTGCTGTTGTAATGTGTTGGTGGTTGCTGTGTGTGTGTGTGTGTGTGTGTGTGTGTGTGTGTGTGTGTGTTAGACCACGTTCACTCCCGGATATGTGTGTGTGTCGAGGTTAGGTTAGAGAGAGAGAGAGAGAGAGAGAGAGTTGCTCTCCTCCTGCAGTCCACCATCGTCTTTTCGGGGGATAGGGTGGGAGTTGAGGGACGTTTGTATAACCAGGCAGCTCCACCGACCAGTTATATCAGTGCCACCACGTGAAGGCTACCCTCTCTCTCTCTCTCTCTCTCTCTCTCTCTCATTATAATCATTAATTCCTTTACACGTCTCCTCCCCCTCCTTGTGTAGTACAGCTCTGTCTATCTGTCTATCTGTCCGTCTATCTATCTATCTGCCCATCTCTGTCTGTCTGCCTGTGTGTCTAGCTATTTATCGTCTACATCTATCTATCTATCTATCTATCGTCAGACACCTTAATAGCGTAAGGGGCGGCCACAAGAAAATCGCCTCCACGTCACCATGTCCCGTACCATCAAGCTGCCCTCCATCATACTCACATCCCCCTCCCTCATGCACCTCTCCACCCCATCCCTCCATCTCATCCCAGGCCTCCATCACATTTCTGGAAGTCTGGCAGTAGCACTAAAGATAATGCTTGTCACGAAGAAGTGTTGGAGAGAGAGAGAGAGAGAAGCAGCGAAACGTCCTTGCGTGGCCTTCCTCCCTCCCTCCCCCCTTCCTTCTCCCTCCATACCTCCTTCTCTCCGCCTCGTTCTCTCCGTCTCGTTCTCTCCGTCTCTACCTGCCAGTCTCTCTCTCTCTCTCTCTCTCTCAGTAAAGAATCCAGTAATTGGTCTTTATTTAAAAACGTCATCTTTGTAAAGGAGAGAGAGAGAGTAAAGGAGTGAGAGAGTAATAAGAATAAATCGCTCAGGAAGAGGGGTTACGGCATGTTCGTGTGTGTGTGTGTGTGTGTGTGTGGCGGGTTGAGAACTGACGTGGCATGCCATCTAGTGGGACCTGACTCAACTCTCTCTCTCTCTCTCTCTCTCCAACAATACCTTGCTTCCTCCTTTCCTCCCCCTCCAAATCTCCAGTCTCTCTCTCTCTCTCTCTCTCTCTCTCTCTCTCTCTCTCTCTCTCTCTCTCTCTCTCTCTCCAACAATACCTTGCTTCCTCCTTTCCTCCCCCTCCAAATCTCCAGTCTCTCTCTCTCTCTCTCTCTCTCTCATAAGAATTCTAATTGAGATTTGGCTTTGAGTGTACCTAACAGAGAGAGAGTGAGAGAGAGAGAGAGAGAGAGAGAGAGAGAGAGAGAGAGATGAATGAAGCTTTTGGCCTAAATGAATGAGAGTGAATGAGTGAGAAAGTGAGTGTGACAGAGATTTTGAGAGAGTAATAGTGAGTGAGTGAGTGTGAAAGGGAGTGAGTGAGTGAGAAAGTGAGTGAGTGAGTGTGAGAGAGATTTTGAGTGAGAAAGTGAGTAAGTGAGTGAGTGAGTCCCACGCCTGTCAGTGCTGCCCTCTGCCGGCGACCCTGACAGTTACACACACACACACACACACACACACACACACACACACACACACACACACACACACACACACGATCCAACACAATAAAGGCAATGACAGACTGACAGATAGATAGATAGGTAGATAGGTTGGTAAATATGACAGGTCGATAGATAGATAGATAGATAGACGGACATAAAGCGATAGATAGGCAATATTGTGAATGGAAGGTAGAGGGAGTGAGATAGAGATAGTGAGGGAGTAAGAAAGAGAGAGAGTGAGGGAGTAAGAAAGAGAGTGAGGGAGTAAGAAAGAGAGAGAGTGAGGGAGTAAGAAAGAGAGTGAGGGAGTAAGAAAGAGAGAGAGTGAGGGAGTAAGAAAGAGAGAGAGTGAGGGAGTGAGAAAGAGAGAGAGTGAGGGAGTAAGAAAGAGAGAGAGTGAGGGAGTAAGAAAGAGAGAGAGTGAGGGAGTAAGAAAGAGAGTGAGGGAGTGAGAAAGAGAGAGAGTGAGGGAGTAAGAAAGAGAGAGAGTGAGGGAGTAAGAAAGAGAGAGAGTGAGGGAGTAAGAAAGAGAGTGAGGGAGTAAGAAAGAGAGAGAGTGAGGGAGTAAGAAAGAGAGTGAGGGAGTAAGAGAGATAGTGAGGGAGTAAGAAAGAGAGAGAGTGAGGGAGTAAGAAAGAGAGAGAGTGAGGGAGTGAGAAAGAGAGATAGTGAGGGAGTAAGAAAGAGAGAGAGTGAGGGAGTAAGAAAGAGAGAGAGTGAGGGAGTAAGAAAGAGAGAGACTGAGGGAGTAAGAAAGAGAGTGAGGGAGTAAGAAAGAGAGAGAGTGAGGGAGTAAGAAA
>NC_136960.1:37378852-37383852 GCF_032717465.1 Coenobita brevimanus | reverse complement strand
CTATTGTACGCAGTCAACTGGAGGAATTTTGTGGACGCGCCCCCATCAGCAGAAAGAGGTACTGTTTTTCAGGAGGTGGACTATGTGATATCACAGAAGCCTGCGATGAGGTCACAAAAGACGCAAATGATCAAACTCTATACGTTATCCATGTTGGTACAAATGATCTGAAGCGCAATAGATCAGAGGAATTGCTAGCAAAGTATCATGAAATGATCAAACGATTCAAAACTAAGTCCACTAATGTGATAATATCTGGTATACTCCCAAGGATCAAGGCAGAAAATAGTTTCTATGATAAGGCCTTCAGCACAAATAACCGGCTCAAATCTCTCTGCACGCAAGAGGGAGTCGACTTTGTCAATCTGTGGGACCAGTTTTATGAGCAACATACTCTATTCCAGAAAGATGGTCTCCATTTGAACTCAGTAGGAGCGGCACGGCTAGGTAGACTTCTACACGATAAAGTCGCCCTCTTCAGATCAAAAAACGCGGCACGTCCAGGAACAGTAACCTTAACGTAAATACCCACAAAGTCAGATCACCAACTGTTCGGAACGGAATTAGAGTCTGCTATGCTAATGCACGTAGTCTACGTAACAAGTTTGAGGATTTACAATCTCTAATTTACCTAGAAAATTATGACATCATTGGCATCACAGAGTCCTGGATTAACACATCTGACCGTGACTTTCTAGCGGAATACTCACTAACAGGGTACAATATTTTCAGCTGTGAGCGACCACATCAAGCCGGTGGCGGTGTTTTACTATACGTGAAAACTAGTCTCCATCCCCTTGTGCTATCCAAACCCAGTATTACCAACATAGATGCCAGTTATGTTCAGCTAAGTATTAATTCACACAAAATAAATATATGTCTCATCTATCGTCCTCCAGCACAGTCAACTGAGACAGGTGAAAAACTTTATGATCAAATTGCGGAAATTTGTTGTCAAGAGGATAGCGTAATTTTTGGAGACTTTAATCTACCGGTAACAAAGTGGGGTGAACCACTGACGGCACACTCAGGACAAGAGCTTTATATGAATCTTCAGGAAAGCGCCCTTTCCCAACACGTAGAATACCCAACGAGAGGAAACAATATCCTAGACATCATCTTGACTACAAATGATAACCTAGTCAACAACGTTGAAATAGGACCTGAGTTTAGTTCCAGTGATCATCGAACTATACAGTTTAATATTACTACTGAAAAAGTAAAAGAAACGGAGAGCAAAGAAAAGGTCCCAGATTATCGTAGAGCTAATTTCAACAGGCTCATAGCGCTACTTGCAACTGCAGATTGGAATCAAATGTCTGAAACCGATGACATAAACCAAGCATGGGAAATATTCACCGAAAAATTTAATGAAGTGGTAAAGTCATGTGTGCCACTACGTAACAGACGTCCAGCTGGAAATAGTAAACCATAGTGGTGGTCCAGTGAAATAAAAAGTAACTTAATAGCCAAAAAACAGTCATACCATAAATATAAAGCTACACAAAATAATGATGATAAATTACAGTACGATAATCTACGCCGCACATCGAAAAGACTTATTAAACAAAGCAAAGGAGCACTGGAGATCCACATTGCTAAAACATGCAAATCAAATCCTAAAGAATTTTACAGTTACATTAGAAAGAAAAAGGTTATGACTACATCAATAGGTCCTCTAGAAACAAACAATGGCAAACACACTGAAAATGAGGTCGAAATGGCAAATATTCTTAACGATTACTTTGCGTCTGTTTTGACAGTAGAAAACACCACCAGAAACCCACTGTTATCCACAAACCAAGCAAATAGCACAGTCCTTAGTAACTATGCTATCCATAATAACGATATCCTTTCAGCCATAAATAGTACGGACATAAACAAAACCCTTGGCCCCGATAAAATATCACCGAGAATTCTCAAAGAAGCAAAACATGAGTTACTGCTGCCACTCTCTGTCTTATTCAATAAATCATTAAGTACTGGGAAAGTTCCACGTGAATGGAAACTAGCAAATGTAACACCAATTTTCAAAAAAGGAAATGAGTCGCACCCAGGAAATTACAGACCAATCAGCTTAACATCAGTAGTGTGCAAGTTAATGGAAAAAATCATAAGAGATAAAATGGTTAATTATCTAGAAGAAAATAATATAATTAAAGACTCGCAACATGGATTCAGACATCGTCGTTCATGCTTAACTAACCTACTGGACTTCTTCCATGATGTTTACAAATCATACAATGACTCAAGAGCAGTAGATATAATTTACCTCGACTTTCAGAAAGCATTTGACACTGTCCCTCACAAGCGTCTCATGAGAAAAATAGAAGCACATGGAATAAAAGGAAAGATGCAAAAATGGTTACAAGACTGGCTGTCAGACCGAAAACAGCGAGTTGTGATAAATGGAAAGGAATCCAAATGGCGTAATGTGATCAGCGGCGTTCCCCAAGGCTCAGTACTTGGACCGATACTTTTTATTATCTATATAAATGACATTGATGAGGGTCTAAATTGCAAAGTATCCAAATTTGCAGATGATACTAAAATAACCAGTAAAGTCACTTCAAAATTACAGTGGCAGCAGTTACAAAATGACCTTAATACTTTAGCAAGCTGGGCAGAAAAATGGCAAATGAAATTCAACACAGAAAAATGTAAAGTACTTCATATTGGAAGTAACAATGTCCATGCAAATTACAAAATGAACAATATTCAGTTATCAAGTACAGACAGTGAAAAGGATCTTGGTGTGATAATATCAAATGACCTAAAACCAAGCAAGCAGTGTACCGATGCGGTTAAAACTGCAAACAAGCTAATGGGTTTTAGTGGAAGAACTTTCGAGTTTAAATTGGAAAAAGTCATACTTGCCTTGTACAACTCGCTAGTGCGCCCCCATCTTGAGTATTGTGTGCAATTCTGGTCTCCATACTACAGAAAGGACATTGAAAAATTAGAGAAAATTCAGCGAAGAATCACAAAAATGATACCACGACTTAGAAACAAACCATATGAGGAACGCCTTGAAGAACTTAAATTATTTAGCCTAACGAAGCGCAGGATAAGAGGGGACCTTATTGAAGTTTTCAAAATCATGAAGGGATATGACAACTTAGACATGAATAAATATTTTGATATAGACCGGTCGAGTCAAACCAGAAGTAATGGCTGCAAAATCATGGGAAAACGATTCCAATCCCACGAAGCAAAATACTTCTTATTTAACAGAGTTGTAAATATCTGGAACAGATTACCCTCAGATACCGTGAACCGTATCTCAATTGAGACTTTCAAAAACAAATTAGACAAGTATTTGCACGAAAATCCTCAGCTGACTCTTTTTCTGTCCGAATAACTTGCTTTTATAGCTACGGTACATGTAAGTTCATGCCCCTTTAGTCTACAAGACACCCCGTAAACAATGTACCCGTACATAGTGTTGCGTCACGATATTATACATTTTCAATTTATTCGGTGCAAACAAAGCAATATAAGCACAGATTAGGATCTGGACAGGTAACCCTCAGTTAACGGTCACTACTCTTACTTTCGACCTGTGATGGGCTGTGGATCACTGAGGGTCCATGTTAGTCAAGTGACCACCATCGGGATTTTTTTAATGTACCAGGGGTCACTGCTTCAGGATGAAACTTGTGTACTTGTCCCATATGGGAGAGTTCCCTGTCTCAGTGGAGTGAACGGAGCTAGGGCCTGATTGACTGCTGCCTACCTTAAAAGCGCCAGGCAAGGCTGCCGCATCACCCCTAAACATCCACACTGTGCAGTCCCCTCGTGTCTACAGGACACCCCGTAAACTTAACATAGCGTCACGTCACTTCTTTATACGTTTTTCGATTTATCCAAAGCAAATGAGGTAATATATAGTAAGCACAGATTAGGATCTGCACAGATAACCCTGAGTTAACGGTCACTACTTTTACTTTCGACCTGTGATGGGATGTGGATCACTGAGGGTCCCTGTTAGTCAAGTGACCACCATCGGGATTTTTTTTAATGTACCAGGGGTCACTGCTTCAGGATGAAACTTGTGTACTGTCCCACATGGGAGAGTTCCTTGTCTCAGTGGAGTGAACGGAGCTATTGCCTGATTGACTGCTGCCTACCTAAAAAGCGCCAGGGAAGGTTGCCGCACCACCCCTAAACATCCACTCTGTGCATTGCACATCCACACTGTGCACTGTGCAGTCCCCTTTTATCTAAGACACCCGTCCTATATACTTTTCAATCTCCCCAGCGCAAAGAAAGCAATATAAGCACAGATTAGGATCTGCACAGATAACCCTGAGTTAACGGTCACTACTCTTACTTTCGACCTGTGATGGGCTGTGGATCACTGAGGGTCCCTGTTAGTCAAGTGACCACCATCGGGATTTTTTTAATGTACCAGGGGTCACTGCTTCAGGATGAAACTTGTGTACTTGTCCCACATGGGAGAGTTCCTTGTCTCAGTGGAGCAAACGGAGCTAGGGCCTGATTGACTGCTGCCTACCTTAAAAGCGCCAGGCAAGGCTGCTGTACCACCCCTAAACATCCACACTGTGCAGTGTGTAGCTTCCACGTTATGTCCACAGACTTCCCATTAACTTAATGTAACCGGTTTATAATGTCATGCCGTAACTATTATTTTATTTGTTTACTTTCTCTTTCAGGTTACTCTATCGGGTAGCTTATAGATAAAGTATTATAGAATGTGACTTTTCCTTTCCAGTGTTTCCTATAAATATTCCATGTCAGTTTTTCCATGCTGCATGGTGGTTTTTCTCACTTTTTCCTGGAGGGTTTGGTGGTGGGGGGAGCCTTCTTTCTTTCCTATCCTTATCCTTCAACATGTAGAGTTAGATCTTGTAGTCATAGTTTTCTCTAACAAGCAGCCTCGAAAGGACCATAAGGTCTGTTGCTGTTTGCTTTCCTGTGTATTCCTGTGTATTCCTCCCCTCCCCTCTGCCTTTTCCTCCCCATCCACCTGTCTCCCA
>NC_136960.1:37373852-37376352 GCF_032717465.1 Coenobita brevimanus | reverse complement strand
TTATTATTATTATTATTATTTTGCTGTTTGTGTTCAGCGGCGGAGAGAGAGAGAGAGAGAAATTCCAACCTTCTGCAGATCCTTATGGGAGCAGGAGAGGCTGGGGTGAGGAAGGAGGGGAAGAAAGGAAGAACCCAAGGCTGAATATCACCCTATCTCTCAGTATTTCCTCCTTTTCATCCGGGATTGGAGAGGGAGGAGGGAGAGAGGGTGGGGAGGAGGGGAGGGAGAGGGAGAGAGGGTGGGAAGGATAAGAGGGAGAAGGGAGAGCGGGTGGGGAGGAGAAGGGAGAGAGGGTGGGGAGGATAAGAGGGAGAGGGTGGGGAGGAGGAGAGTGAGAGAAGGTGGGGAGAAGAGGGAGAGGGAGAGAGGGTGGGGAGGAGAATAGGGAGAGGGAAGGAAGGGTTGGGAGGAGGAGAGGGAGAGGAAGACAAGGTGGGGAGAAGAGGGGGAGGGAGAGAGGGTGGGGAGAAGAGGGGAGGGAGAGATGGTGGGGAGGACGAGAGGGGGAGTGGGTGGGGAGGAGGAGAGTGAGAGGGAGAGAGGGTGGGGAGAAGAGGGAGAGGAGAGAATGGGAGGAGGGTGGAGGGAGGGAAGGGAGAGAGGAATGAAGGGGGGGAGATTGAGGGAGGGGAGGAGAGGGGGAGGTGGTGGGGAGAGAAGGATATTGAAATGATTTAAGGCGGAACTGGAGGAGGAAGAGAGGAGAGAGAGAGAGAGAGAGAGAGAGATTTACTAGTCACCCATGAGACGTGTGCGTATCCCCGTTTTCTATATATGTAAACAAACCATGAAATTTCCAGATACACGAAGGCTTGGCAGACGACCAGTACGAACGATAGATAGATAGATAGATAGTTAGATAGACAGAGAGGTACTGCACAGATATATAGATAGATAGATAAAAATAGACCTGGTTTATATTTACACGTCACTCACTGTAGACTTTATTGAAGGAAGATTACTGACGAAGGGTTTAGGAGGAGGAGAAGGAAGAGGAGGAGGAGGAGAAGGAGAAAGAAGAGGAGGAGGAGAAGAAGGGAGGTGGAAGAGGAGGAGGAGGAGAAGAAGGGAGGTGGAAGAGGAGGAGGAGGAGAAGAAAGAAGAGGAGGTGGAAGAGGAGGAGGAGGAGAAGAAAGAAGAGGAGGTGGAAGAGGAGGAGGAGGAGGAACTGAAGAAGAAGAAGGCGGGAAGGACGCAAGGCTGTTCCTGTCACTGGTTTTCCCCGTAAGTCTCCTGCCTCCAGTACCGAGGGAGAGAGAGAGAGAGAGAGAGAGAGAGAGAGAGAATATCGCGAAATTGCCCTATTTTTTCCATTTTTGCCAAATTTGAGGGGGGGAAGGGTTAAGGGTAATGCAAGAATGAGGCTATTAAATTCTGAGAAAAATAACTAATACAGTAGTTTTCATCCGATTTTAACCAAACTTTATAGAAGGATAGTGGGTCAACGAAGGTGGCAGGGAAAGGTCAGAGGTCAGCCAAGTCAGTTTTTAGTTGATTTTAGCCAAAGTTGGTGGAAGGGTTAAGGGTCAGGCAAGGAGGAGATAGTCCGAATTTGAGAGGAATCTGTCGAAGGTCAAGGTCACGAGGCAGAGTTAAATATTAGGTCTTTAGGTATGGTGGTGGGTGCGGGTATTATTATTATTATTATTATTATTATTGTCATTATTATTATTATTATTATTATTATTATTATTATTATTATCCTATAAAAGGGGTTAAAAAATAAAATGGAAATACTGGAGTGCTGGAGGGAGGGATAGGCTGTTCCTGTCACTGGTTTTCCCCATTAGGTCGCTTCGTCTGCCGCCCCTCCCTCCCCCTCATACCTCCCTTATAACCCTGATACGACACCTCTATTTATCCCTCCCCTGACACCACCACACGAGTATAAGGGGGCGTTGTCGGGAAAGTCTACGGGGAGAAAAACGAAGCATTCAATTTAAGGATGGAGGTTTGTCGTGGCTGTTTCGGTCACTGCATATCTCTCTCTCTCTCTCTCTCTCTCTCTCTCTCTCTCTCTCTCTCTCTCTCTCTCTCTCTCTCTCTCTCTCTCTCTCATATTCTTACCCCAAATTGCAATAATGTTCGTTCTGTTTATTATTAATGTTAAGTCTTTATTTTATTTATATTTTGGGAAACGTCTGTGTAGGAGAGAGAATTTTGAGTCTTGAAAACGAGGAAAAATGTCGTGTTGTCTTTCGTTAAGCGGTTTATCCTAATCCAATATCCTTTTTATTCTAACCTGTCACATATTTTCGTCCCTTTCCAGCTCATTTCACGTAGCTTAGAGAGGAAGCGTCCTACGGCCAGGCATCCTTTCCATAGCACTTCTTTGTGACTAGCATCTTAGTGTAATTCTATCGCTACAACTCAGCACTGGAGAGAGGGAGCAATTTTAGGCCAAGTTAGCATAAAGATAGCACAGTACATAATCTCTCTCTCTCTCTCTCTCTCTCTCTCTCTCTCTCTCTCTCTCTCTCTCTCTCTCTCTCTCTCT
>NC_136960.1:37366352-37371352 GCF_032717465.1 Coenobita brevimanus | reverse complement strand
GAGAGAGAGAGGGGGGGGGGAAGTAGTTTAGAATTCCCCCAGTGCCAGGTAGGGGGACCACTGATACCATATTCATTGTTCGACAGCTTCAGGAAAAATATATTGGTAGGAGAAGGGATCTTTATTTTGTTTTTGTTGATTTGGAAAAGGCCTTTGACAGAGTCCCTAGAGAGGTGGTGAAGTGGGCAATGAGAAAGCTTGGTTTGGAGGAGTGGCTGGTTAGGGTGGTTATGGCCATATATGTGGGTGCTCACACCCAGGTGAGAGTGAATGGAGATTTGAGTGATGAGTTTTCCGTGAATGTTGGTGTGCATCAGGGGTCAGTCTTGAGTCCCATGTTGTTTATCATGGTACTTGAAGCCCTTTCACCTGACTTTAGAAACGGACTCCCGTGGGAGATGTTGCATGCTGATGATTTGGTGTTGATTGCAGAGAATGAAAGGGAGGCGGAGGAAAGGTTTAGGAAGTGGAGAGATGGTATGGGGCACAAGGGCTTAAGGGTAAATGCAGATAAAACAAAAGTGATGATATTTAGGGTTGGTGGCGGTACTGTCAAAGACGAGGGAGAGTGGCCATGTGCAGTTTGCCACAAGGGCGTGGGAAGTAACCCTATCTTGTGCGGTGTGTGTGATAAATGGGTGCATAAGAGATGTAGTGGTATCAGAGGTAGACTGCGAGATAATGCTGATTTTATGTGTACGGCGTGTCGGGGTGAGCAGGTGGAGATTGTCAGACGTGAAAGGATTGAACTTGCTGGTGAATCTCTTGAGTGTGTGGAAGAGTTTTGTTATTTGGGAGACATGTTGTGTGCTGGAGGTGGGGCTGGAGCTAGCTCTGTGGCTAGGGTGAGAAGTGGTTGGAAGAAGTTCAGGGAGCTCTTGCCTCTCCTGACATTGAGAGGGCTCTCCCTACATGCTAAGGGGTCTTTGTATGCAGCATGTGTTAGGAGTGTATTGCTGTATGGCAGTGAGACCTGGGCAGTAAAGGAGGAGGATATTCGCCGGCTCAGACGTACGGAAATGACAGTAATTAAGTGGATGTGCAGTGCGTCCCTGCGTGCAAGGTCTGGGG
Organism: Coenobita brevimanus; assembly: GCF_032717465.1. Lineage (NCBI taxonomy): Eukaryota > Metazoa > Arthropoda > Malacostraca > Decapoda > Coenobitidae > Coenobita > Coenobita brevimanus. The sequence goes on along the minus strand of NC_136960.1, from coordinate 37,370,281 downwards.
GGGCTGGGTTTACGATGGAAGAGTTGAGAGGTAGGATGGGACTGGAGTGTATTGGTGTTGTGATGAGGAGAGGTAGATTGAGGTGGTTTGGACATGTGGAGAGGATGGGGGATGATAATTGGGTGAGGAAGGTGAGAAGTGTTAATATTGGGGGTGGGGTTATGAGGGGTAGACCGAGAAAGACATGGTACGAGGTCATTAAGTGTGACCTTAGGGTTAAGGGACTGAACAGTGAGGCTGCAATGGATCGTGCAGCGTGGAGAGCCGCCATTAGGTGACCAAGGCCGACACATGCAAGCATGTTGGAGCCTTTAAAAACGAAACGATGAATACACTAGCTTACCTGACCTCTCCCTCTCTCTCTCTCTCTCTCTCTCTCTCTCTCTCTCTCTCTCTCTCTCTCTCGCTCTCGCTCGCTCGCTCATGCACTCTGGCGGTGTAATCTAAATAAAACAATGACTAGAGCGACAAAGAGAGCGAGCGAGCGAGAGAGAGAGAGAGAGAGAGAGAGAGAGGAGGGGAAGGAAGTGAAGAAAGGGAGAGAGAAAGGACCCGTGGAATGTTAACTATTTCCTGACGCGTGAGAGAGAGAGAGAGAGAGAGAGAGAGAGAGAGAGAGGGAGGGAGAGACAGACAGACAGACAGGCAGACAGACAGAGAGAGTTAATAATAATGATGATGATAATAATAATAATAATAATAATAATAATAATAATGACAATAATAATAATAATAATAATAGTTTCTAAATTTACTGATGTGTGTGTGTGTGTCTGTGTGTGTGTGTGTAGGAAATACCGGATATAGGTACCCTAAAAATCTATGTACGCACGTGTGTATGCATGTGCTTATTCTTCATGTATGTACCGTACAGTCCCGGGCAGTATTGTCTAAGAAGGCTCTCCTCACCTCTCTCTCTCTCTCTCTCTCTCTCTCTCTCTCTCTCTCTCTCTCTCTCTCTCTCTCTCTCTCTCTCTCTCTCTCTCTCTCTCTCTCTCTGTAGTTAAAGGCATAAAGGAAAGAATCTATGAAAGAATGATGAAACACACACACACACACACACACACACACACACACACACACACACACAATGAGAGAGAGAGAGTCGCCACCATGTTAACATTAGGCTTAACACGTCCCCCTCCCCCCTTCCCCCCCGTCCCTCTTAGGCCTTCCTTTCCCCCTCCCCTCCCCTCCTCTCCCCCTCCCCCTCCCCCCCAGTGAGAGGGTCTGGCTCCGACCTTGGCAAGGACGGACCGCGTTTCTCTTCCCTTCCCCCCCCTCTCTCTCTCTCTCTGTCTCTGTCTCTCTCTCTCTCTCTCTCTCTCTCTCTCTCTCTCTCTCTCTCTCTCTCTCTCTCTCTCCCCTCATCATCATCATCATCGTCGTCGTCATCATCATCATCATCATCATCATCATCATCATCATCATCATCACCATCACCACCATCACCACCACCATCACCACCATCACCACCACCACCACCATCATCATCATCATCATCATCATCATCATCATCATCATCATATGCACTTATTTCAAGATGGCGGTGCTGTATGTAGATGCTTCACCTTTGCACTTCTTCGTGACTAGCATCGTATTTTGGCCCTTTTGCAGCCTTTTTCACGTGGCTCAGTCGCTAGAGAGACGGTGCTACGGCTCAGCTTTATTCCATAGCACTTCTTCGTGACTAGCATTATAGATGGAGAGAGAGGAGGGAAACAGGAAGAATGAAAGGGAGGTAGGTAGGTAGGTGGGTAGGTAAGTAGGTAGGTAGGTAGGAAGGTAGGTATGCAGGAAGGTAGGTAGGATGGTAGGTAGGAAGGTAGGTAGGTAGGTAGGTACGTAGGTAGGCAGGGAGAGAGGAGAAAGGTTGTAAGGTAGGCAGGAATGGGTAGGCAGGGAAAGGATAGGTAAGGATGGGTAGGCAGGGAAGAGGTTGGCAGGGAAGGGGTAGCAGGGAAGAGGTAGGCAGGGTAGGGGTAGGCAGGGTAGGGGTAGGCAGGGATGGTTATGCAAGGATGGGTAGGCAGGGATGGTTATGCAAGGATGGGTAGGCAGGAAGGGGGAGGCAGGGATAGGTAGGCAGGGTGACAGACAATGACGTAAAGGAAGAATTAAGGCAGATGGGGATGGTGTGGTGAGGCAGGGTGGTGAGGCATGAGGAAGATTGGGTAAGGCAGAGGGGGTAAGGCGGGGTGGTGAAGCAGAGATGGGTAAGAATGGGTTGTGAGGTAGATAGGGGTAAGGCTGGGTGGTAAGGCAGGGTGGTGAGACGAGGGGGTAAGGCAGGGTGGTAAGACAAGGTGTTAAGGCAGGGTGGTGAGGCAGGGGGGTAAGGCGGGGTGGTGAGGCAGGGTGGTGAAGCAGGGAGGTTAGGCAGGGGGGGTAAGGCAGGGAGGTTAGGCAGGGTGGTGAAGCAGGGAGGTTAGGCAGGGTGGTGAAGCAGGGAGGTTAGGCAGGGTGGTGAGGCAGGGGGTTAGGCAGGGTGTTGAGGCAGGGAAACAGGCAGCATGTGACCTTGATTGGCTGACACATTACTGACTCACTGATAGCATGACACCTCCCCCTCCCTTCCCCCTCCCCTCCCCCTCCCCCCCCTCCCCCTCCCTTCCCCCTCCCCTCCCCCTCCCTTCCCCCTCCCCCTCCCTCAATTCACCCTCTTACCGCCTTCTTCTCCTCCTCCCCTCCCCTTCCTCCTCTTCACCCCCCACCTCTCCTCTCTCTCCCCCTCCCCCCTCCCCCTCCCCCCTCCCCCTCCCCCCTCCCCTCACCCCCCCTCCAGCATCTTCCTCCTCAACCTTCCTCTTTATCTTTCGACTTATATAATCTCTCTCTCTCTCTCTCTCTCTCTCTCTCTCTCTCTCTCTCTCTCTCTCTCTCTCTCTCTCTCTCTCTCTCTCTCTCTCTCTCTCTCTCTCTCCTCTTTTCCCCTTTCCTCCCCTCAGCACCCACCTTACCTCTCTCTCTCTCTCTCTCTCTCTCTCTCTCTCTCTCTCTCTCTCTCACCTCTTTTCCCCTTTCCTCCCCTCAGCACCCACCTTACCTCTCTCTCTCCCTCTCTTCCTTCCCTCCCTTTCTTCCTCTTCTCCTCCCTTCTCTCTTTTATCTCCCTCACTCCCTCCCCCTCCCTCACTCCCTCCCCCTCCCCCTCCCCCACAGGGCCAGGCTAACGAACTCCCCCCCCTTATCAGTACAGTACTTTAGACTTTACACTTTTGTACCCTTACCCCCCTTCTCTCTCTCTCTCTCTCTCTCTCTCTGTTTCCTAAATTTCCCCTCCCTTCCCCTCTTTCTCTGTTTATTAATGTGCTTGAGCTCCTTCCCCCTCCCTACTCTCCCCTCCCCTTCCCCCTCCTTACTCTCCCCCCCTCCCCTTCCCCCTTGCTCTCCCTCCTTCTTCCCCTCTCCCTATCCCTCCTCCTCCCCTCCCCCTCCCCTCCTCCTCCTCCACCCATACCCCTTCCCTCTCCCTCCCCTTCCCCCTTCCCCTCCCCCTCTTCCTCCTCCTCCCCTTCCCCTCCCCCTCCCCCCTCCCCATCGGTCAAGGTGACTTGTGAAAGCAGGGATGGGGTGATTGGAGGGGGAGGGGGAAAAGGGGAGGGGTAGAAAAGTAGAGGGAGAGGGATGGAAAGGGGAGAGGGGAGGAAAGGGAAGGAAGAAGAGAGGAGAGGAAGAAGAGGGAGGGGAGAGGAGAGGAAGGGGGAGGGGAGGGGAGAGGAAGGGGGAGGGGAGGGGAGAGGAAGGGGGAAGGGGTAGGAAAGGTGTACAAAGGAAGGCAGACAGCAGCAAAGGCAGTTAAAGACAAGGATAGCCAAGCAGGGGGAGAGAGAGGAGGAAAGGGTAGGGAGGAAAGAGAGAGGGGAAGGGAGGAAAGAGAGAGGGGGAGGGAGGAAAGGGGAGGGGGAGGGAGAATAACAGAGACAAGG
>NC_136960.1:37343852-37361352 GCF_032717465.1 Coenobita brevimanus | reverse complement strand
CACCCTCCCCTCAACACCCTCTCCCGTTTCCCCTTCTTTCTTATCATCATCATCATCATCATCACCACCACCACCGCCACCACCACCACCATCATCATCATCATCATCATCATCATCATCATCATCATCATCGTCATCATCATCACCACCACCACCACCACCACCATCACCACCATCACCCCCCCCCCTCTCTTTCTTCTCTTCATCTGGTGCCACCAAACTATGCAGTAACACACACACACACACACACACACACACACACACACACACACACACACACACACACACACACACACACACACAGAAAGAGAGAGAGAGAGAGAGAGAGAGAGCCACATGTGTGTGTGTGTGTGTATGAGGCACTACCTTCCTCGTTGATTGTGTTGACTGCTGACCCCCGCCTCAGCGCCTGGGTCAGCTGCTGCATTGTTGAGTCAGCACAGCACGGGAGAGTCAGCAGAGGGGAGGGGGGGAGGGGAGAGACGAGGGGGAGAGGGGAAGGGAGAGGAAGAGGGGAGGAAAGTACGGAGGAGGACGCAAAGAGGGAAAGAAGAGGAGGAGAGGGGAGGGAAGAGGGGGAGAAGGGGAGAGGGGAAGGGAGGGGAGAAGGGGAGAGGGAAGAAGTGTGGGGAGAAGAGACAGGAAGGAAGGACAGTTGGATCAGAAGTGAGGTGGGAAGGAGGGGAGTGTGGGAGTGGGGAACAGAGGGGTAAAGACTGGGAGAGAGGGGAAGACAGTAGGGTAGAAGGGAGGGAAGGGGAGGGGGAGGGGAGGGGGGAGGGGAGGGGGAGAGGAGGGGAGGGGCAGCATCACGTCAGCTCATCTCGGTATGCAAGACTCAGCATCACATCTTCAATTGACACTGCAACCATAACACACCCAGGCTTGCTAGGCAGGTGCCATGATAAGGAGAGGCAGGGGTAGGCAGGATGAGGCAGGGTTAAATGGTGAGGCAGGGTAAGATGGTGAGGCGGCGGTTAGGCAGGGTTAAGTGGTGAGGCAGCGGTTAGGCAATATTAGGTAGGGGTTAGGCAGGGTGAGGCATGGTTAGGCAGGGTGAGGCATGATTAGGCAGGGTAGGGTAGGGGTGAGGCAGGGTGAGGATGGTAAGGCAGGATAAGGTGGTGAGGCATGATTAGGCAGGGGTGAGGGAGGGTGGGCAGAGGTTAGTAGGGTAAGGTGGTGAGGCAGGGTTAAACAAAGGTGAGGAATGCCTAGACAGGGGTGAGGCAGGGTGAGGCAGCAGCTAGGCAGTTCCGTCGGATCCCGGTACAAGGCAGGCAGCACAGAATGTTACGGGTAGGCAGTGCAAAGTAAATCGCTAAGGAAAAGGTGATAGGGATTCTACTAAAGCCCACGAGAGAGAGAGAGATAGAAATAGAGAGAGAGAGAGAGAGAGAGAGAGAGGGTGTGGCAGGGTACATAGTTTTTGCCAACTGTACCTCTCTCTCTCTCTCTCTCTCTCTCTCTCTCTCTCTCTCTCTCTCTGTCTCTCTCTCTCTCTCTCTCTCAGTCTGAGACAGACAGACAGACAGAAATAAAGAACTGGAGAGAGAGAGAGAGAATCAGGACACACTCACACACATTCTTGTCGACACCCTTGTTTACCTGTGTGTGTGTGTGTGTGTGTGTGTGTGTGTGTGTGTGTGTGTGTGTGTGTGTGTGTGTGTGTTTTGTTCCAGGGAAGTGCCGTGTGGGCCAATGTCATCTGCCTCTTCTTCCCAGTAGTGTGTGTGTGTGTGTGTGTGTGTGTGTGTGTGTGTGTGTGTTTGTGTGTACATTTTTATTGTAATACATTCCGTGTACGTGTGACTGCGTATAAGAAAGGAGTCAGCTTACACACACACACACACACACACACACACACACACACACGACCTAGTTGATAGTGTTTTCCTAGAAGAGTGATGGGGTGGTTGTGTGGTAGTTGTGGTAGTTATATTTATGGTGGTGGTAGGTGTGGTGTGGTTGTGTGGTACAGGTAGGCTAGTTGTGGTAATTATATACGTGATAGTGGTAGTGTGGTAGTTGTGCTGTGGTAAATGCGGTGTGGTAGGTGTGGTGTGGTAATTGTGGTAAATGTGGTTGTGGTGGTAGTGAGAGTATGGGTGGTTGTGTGGTAGTTGTGGTGTGGTAATTGTGGTAAATCTGATGATGGTGGTAGTGAGAGTATGGGTGGTTGTGTGGTAGTTGTGGTGGTGGTTGTGTGGTAGTTGTGGTAGGTTGAGGTGGTGTTATAGTAGGTTGTGGTGGTGGGTGTTGTGGTAGGTTGTGGTGGTGGGTGTTGTGGTAGGTTGTGGTGGTGGGTGTTGTGGTAGGTTGTGGTGGTGGTGTGGTAGGTTGTCGTGGTGGTGTAGTAGGTTGTGGTAGTTGTGGTAGGTTGTGGTGGTGGTGTGGTAGGTTGTGGTGGTGGTGTGGTAGGTTGTGGTGGTGGTGTAGTAGGTTGTCGTGGTGGTGCTGTGATAGGTTGTGGTGGTGGTGTTGTGGTAGGTTGTGGTGGTGGTGTAGGTTGTGGTGGTGGTGTAGTAGGTTGTGGTGGTGTTGTGGTAGGTTGTGATAGGTTGTGGTGGTGGTGTGGTAGGTTGTGGTGGTGGGTGTTGTGGTGGTGGTGTTGTGGTAGGTTGTGGTGGTGGGTGTTGTGGTGGTGGTGTTGTGGTAGGTTGTGGTGGTGGGTGTTGTGGTAGGTTGTGGTGGTGGGTGTTGTGGTAGGTTGTGGTGGTGGGTGTTGTGGTAGGTTGTGGTGCTGTGGTAGGTTGTGGTGATAGTTGGTGTGGCAGGTGTGGTGGTGGTGTTGTGGTAGGTTGTGGTGATAGTTGGTGTGGCAGGTGTGGTGGTGGTGTTGTGGTAGGTTGTGGTAGTTGTGGTAGGTTGTGGTGGTAGGGTCTGTAACCTTGGGGATCGATGTGGTGTGGAATCTTAGGACCTGCATGTGGTATTTCCTGCTTCCTCCACCACACGCCACTCCCCTCACTCCCCCTTTGCCTCCCCTCACTCCCCTTTACCTCCCCTCACTCCCCTCCTACCTCCCCTCACTTCCTTCTCACTCCCCCTTAACTCTCCATTCATTTCTCATACTCCCTCCCCATCTCCCCTCACCTCCTCTTCCCTCACTCCTTCACTCCCTCCCCACCTCCCCTCACTCCCTCCCCACCTCCCCTCACCTCCTCTTCCCTCACTCCTTCACTCCCTCCCTCCCTACCTCCCCACATTCCCTCTCTCCTCACTTCTCTTACTCCCTCACTCCCTCTCTCCCCACTCCCTCCCTTCCTCCCCTCATCCCTCCCTCTGCCCTCCTTACCTACCCTCACTCCCTCACTCCCTCTCGCTTCAATATCATCATTAATCCATTGAACACTCTCTCTCTCTCTCTCTCTCTCTCTCTCTCTCTCTCTCTCTCTCTCTCTCACTCTCTCTCTCTCTCTCACTCTCTCATTCATTCTTTATTGCGTTGCTGTGGGTATACACGTGGCATTAGTAGTAGTAGTAGTAGTAGTAGTAGTAGTAGTAGTAGCAGTAGTAGTAGCAGTAGTAGCAGTAGTAGTAGTTATAGTAGTAGTAGTAGCATTAGCAGTGGTAGCAGTAGTAACAGTAGTAGTTGTAGTAGTAGTAGTTATAGTAGCAGTAGTAGTAGTAGTAGTAGTAGTTATAGTAGCAGTAATAGTAGTAGTAGTAGCAGCAGCAGTAGTAGTAGTAGTAGCAGTAGTAGTAGTAGTAGTAGTAGTAGTTATAGTAGTAATAGTAGTAGTAGCAGTAGTAGTAGTTATAGTAGTAGTAGTAGCATTAGCAGTGGTAGCAGTAGTAACAGTAGTAGTTGTAGTAGTAGAATAACCCCGGTCCGTCCAATCGACGAGACCCATCAACCACAATCGAGCAATCGCCCATGCTGTGCAGTGACTTATTGTTTCCTCTTGGTGGACAGCGTTTCCCTACAGCGAGGCGTGGGGAAGAGTGGAAATGTGGTTCCTGGGTGGACGCCGCATTTGCGTCTGTACCCAGTCAACAGGGGGACCATAGTAGGCCCCACATCACCCATTATGTGGCAATATGGTTACCACCCAGCGTTGTGAATGGCTTTCTGAGTTGCAGGAAACCATTAGGCATGTCAGCCAGTGTAGAGCCAGTCAGGGAAGAAGCAGCACTACATCGAGTGAGTGGATGATAGTCACCACCACCCCAGTTTCGTGTTTCATTCCTGTCCCTCGTCACATCATCCTGGCGTTTCCGTGGCCCAGATTTTTCGTGGAACTGTTTTGCATTTCTCTCTCTCTGACGTGTGTGTGTGTGTGTGTGTGTGTGTGTGTGTGTGTGAGAGAGAGAGAGAGAGAGAGACTGGATTCTATTGTCATATTTCTCTTCCTAATTCCATGCGATTTTATATTCTTAGATTAACACTAGAATATTTTCCTAGTCACGAAGAAGTGCTATGGTTGAAATGACACAGAAGAGGAGAGTAAGGAGTATTAAACAAAATAAATCGCCTAGGAAGAGGTGTTAGGGAATTAGGGGAAAAAAATCAATGGAGCTTTTTTTTATTTTTCTGAATTAAATTTTTTTTTTTTTCACAACCCCCCCAGAGGCCTCACATTATTATTATTATTATTATTATTACTATCATCATTACTATTATTATTATTATTATTGTTATTATTATTATTATTATTATTATTATTATTATTATTATTATTTTCAGCTTCGTTTGTTAGAGAAATTATCTGTGTATGTTTGTGTTTGTTTGTGTCTTGTTTGCCTGTGTGTGTGTGTGTGTGTGTGTGTGTGTGTGTGTGTGTGTGTGTGTGTGTGTGTGTGTGTGTGTGTGTGTGTGTATTGAGTCACAAGGTTGACCTCTGTGTATTGTTATTACATCCTGTTCTACTTTATGTTCTTCCTTCCTTCCTTTCTTTCCTTCCTTCCTTCCTTCCTTTCTTTCCTTCCTTCCTTCCTTTCTTTCCTTCCTTCCTTTCCTTCCTTCCTTCCTTTCCTTCCTTCCTTCCTTTCCTTCCTTCCTTCCTTCCTTCCATCCTTCCTTCCTTCCTTCCTTCCTTCCTTTCCTTCCTTCCTTCCTTCCTTTCTTTCCTTCCTTCCTTCCATCCTTCCTTCCTTCCTTTCTTTCCTTCCTTCCTTCCATCCTTCCTTCCTTTCTTTCCTTCCTTCCTTCCATCCTTCCTTCCTTCCTTTCTTTCCTTCCTTCCATCCTTCCTTCCTTTCTTTCCTTCCTTCCTTCCATCCTTCCTTCCTTCCATCCCTCCTTCCTTCCTTCCTTCCTTCCTTCCTTCCTTCCTCCTTCACTCACTCACTTATCTCTCTTCCCTTTTCTCCTCCTCTTTGCATTTCCTTACCTCCCTCTCTCTCTCTCTCTCTCTCTCTCTCTCTCTCTCTCTCTCTCTCACACACACACACACACACACACACACACACACACATTCTCCCTTCTCCTCCTCTCCCTTTTTTCTCCCTGTCTCTCTCATCCCTTTGTCCCTTCCCTCCCCTCTTTTTCTCTCTCCCTCTCCCCTTCCCCTTCCCCTCCCCTCCCCTCCCCTCACCTCCCCTCCCCTTCATCTGTTCATTGGACTTACCCCTGAACAATCTCTCTCTCTCTCTCTCTCTCTCTCTCTCTCTCTCTCTCTCTCTCTCTCTCTCTCTCTCTCCAACGATTCCCACAGCACATCTTCGTGACTAGCATGAGAGAGATTGCAATTTTAGGCCAAGTTAAATTGAGCAGAGTGTACCACAACTACCACAACTACCACACCCACCATAACTACCACACCCACCACAGCTACCACACCCACCACACCCACCACAACCGCCACACCTACCACAACTACCACACCCACCACACCCACAACACCCACAACACCCACCACAACCGCCACACCCACCACAACCATCACACCCACCACAACCACCACATTTACCACAACTACCACACCCACCACAAAGGACGTATACCACAAAAAACTCGAGACACAGAAAAACCACGTCGACTTTATAAATACCTCTGTCCTGGAGAGAGAGAGAGAGAGAGAGGAGGGAAAAGGATCAAGATAACGTACTGGGAACTTCTCTCTCTCTCTCTCTCTCTCTCATACACCTTCTTCCTTCTTCCTGTCTTTCCTCCTCCCTTCACCCTTCCTCCCTTTTCCTCGCACTTTTACTCCCCATCCTCTCTCCCTCCCTTCTTCCTCCTCCCTCCCTCCTCCCTCCCCCTCCCCCTCCCCCCCTCTCTCTGTCCTCTTCCTAGGAAATATCTGGCGAAGCTGGAGTTCCCCCTGACAGTATCCCCCTTCCCCCCTCCCCTCCCCTCCCCTCCCCTCCCCCTCTTCTTTCACCCTGGTTCCCCCCCACAACCATATTATTTCCCTCCCTTTCCTCCTCACCTTCCCCTTCCCTTCTTTCCTCTCCCCCTCCTCTTTCCCAGCCTTTCCCCTCCCCTCTCCCCTCCCCTCCCCCCTCTTCTCTGTCTTCCCAGTTCTGCTTCCCTCCCCTCCCTCCTCTTTACCTCACCCTCCCCATTTCCCCTCCCCTTCCCTCCCCTCACCCATTCCTCCCCCTCCCCATTTCCCCTCCCCTTCCCTCCCCTCACCCATTCCTCCCCCTCCCCATTTCCCCTCCCCTTCCTCCCCCTCCCCCATTCCTCCCCCTCCCCATGTCCCCTCCCCATTCCTCCCCCTCCCCTCCCCTCACCTTCCCTCTTTTCCTTACCCATTTTTCCCCTCTCCCTCTTCCCCGTCCCCATTTCCTCCCCACTCTCCCCTCACCCCCTTCCCCCTCCCCAATTCCTCCCCACTCTCCCCTCACCCCCTTCCCCTCCCCATTTCCTCCTTCCCCTCCTCTCACCCCCTTCCCCCCCTCACCCCCTTCCCCCTCCCCATTTCCTCCCCACTCTCCCCTCACCCCCTTCCCCCTCCCCATTTCCTCCCCACTCTCCCCTCACCCCCTTCCTCCACACCCATTTCTCCCCTCTTTCTCCCCTCTTCTTCCCCTCTTGATTGTACTTCTTCCACTTCTTCCTCTTGATCTTCCTCTTCCTCCTCCTCCTCCTTTTAGCTTCCTCTTCCTCCTCCTCATATCTTCCTCCTCCTCCTCTTAGCTTCCTCTTCTTCCTCTTATCTTCCTCTTCCTCCTCTTATCTTCCTCTTCCTCCTCTTATCTTCCTCTTCCTCCTCTTAGCTTCCTCTTCCTCCTCTTCTTATCTTCCTCCTCTTATCTTCTCCTCCTCCTCCTCTTAGCTTCCTCCTCCTCCTCCTCTTATCTTCCTCTTCCTCCTCTTCTTATCTTCCTCTTCCTCCTCTTATCTTCCTCTTCCTCCTCTTATCTTCCTCTTCCTCCTCGATCTTCCTCCTCCTCCTCCTCTTATCTTCCTCTTCCTCCTCTTATCTTCCTCTTCCTCCTCTTACCTTCCTCTTCCTCCTCTTACCTTCCTCTTCCTCCTCTTACCTTCCTCTTCTTCCTCTTCCTCCTCTTATCTTCCTCTTCCTCCTCTTACCTTCCTCTTCTCTTCCTCCTCTTATCTTCCTCTTCCTCCTCTTACCTTCCTCTTCTTCCTCTTCCTCCTCTTATCTTCCTCTTCCTCCTCTTACCTTCCTCTTCTTCCTCTTCCTCTTCTTCCTCTTCCTCTTCCTCCTCTTATCTTCCTCTTCCTCCTCGATCTTCCTCCTCCTCCTCCTCCTCTTCTTATCTCCCTCTTTCTCCTCTTCCTCTTCATATTTCCTCTTACTGTTTCTCTTTATTGTTACCTCTTCCTCTTCCTCTTTCCTCCACTGCTCTTTTCTCCCTCCCAGTTCCAGCCTTTCCCCTCACTTCTTTCTTCCCTCTTCCTCTTTCCCCTCATCTCTCCATCATCATCATCATCATCATCATCATCATCATCATCATCATCATCATCATCACCACCACCACCATCACCATCATCATCATCATCATCATCATCATCATCACCACCACCACCATCATCATCATCATCATCATCATCATCATCACCACCACCATCATCATCATCATCATCATCATCATCATCATCATCATCATCATCACCACCACCACCATCATCATCATCATCATCATCATCACCACCACCACCACCACCACCACCACCATCATCATCATCACCACCACCACCACCACCATCATCATCATCATCATCATCACACACCACCACCACCACCACTATCATCATCATCATCATCATCACCACCACCACCATCATCATCATCATCATCACCACCACCACCATCATCATCATCACCACCACCACCATCATCATCATCATCATCATCATCATCATCATCATCACCACCACCACCACCACCATCATCATCATCACCACCACCACCACCACCACCATCATCATCATCATCATCATCATCATCACACACCACCACCACCACCACTATCATCATCATCACCACCACCACCACCACCACCACCACCACAGTACCCAATCTTTCACCACACCCTACCCATTTCTCACCCCTCCCTTTCTCTGTCTTTCTCCCCTCACCCTTCCCCCCTTTCCACCATACTTCCCCTCCCTCTTTCTCCCTCACCCCCCTCTCCTCCTCCTCCTCCTCCTCCTCCTTATTGCTTTACTATCCTTATCCTTCAGCATGTAGAGTTAGATCTTGTAGTCATAGTTTTCTCTGTAACAAGCAGCCTCGAAAGGACCATAAGGACTGTTGCTGTTTGCTTTCCTGTGTAATCCTCCTCCTCCACCTCCTCCTCTGCTTCTTCTTCCTCCTCCTCTTCTTCTTCTTCTTCTTCTTCTTCCTCCTCCTCCACTATCCTCTCTCCCAACCTCCCCTCTCCTCCTCCTCCTCCCCTTCCCTCACCCATCTTCTATCCTTACCCTCCCCTCCTCCCCATTTCACCCCTACCTTTCTCTCCCCTACCCCCCTACCTCAAGCCCCTTCCCGTCCCCCCAGATAGATAGATAGATAGATGAGTAGATTGATAGCTGGATAGATAGATGGATTGATAGGGAGGTAGGAAGATTGATAGATAGGTAGATAGATAGATAGATAGATAGACATGTTTTATTGACCACAGATAGATAAAAAATAGACTGCATCTCACACACACACACACACACACACACACTCGGCTGGCCACGTGCTTACCTGCCGTCGACGGGTCTGGTGGGCGAGGCGTGATGAGGATTGACCCAGAACAGCAACAACAAATAATGACAACAAGAGCAGCAGTTCCTCCCCCCCCTCTTCTCCTTGGCCTGCCCCCCCCCAAACACACGCAATACCCTTGTACCTCGCCTTTGTTGAGTGTGTGTGTGTGTGTGGTAGGTCATTGGCCTAGAAGAGAACCCTGCCAAGGACCCACACACACACACACACACACACACACACACACACACACACACACACACACACACATCCTCATCCCCCCCGCCACATATCCTCTCTCTCTCTCTCTCTCTCTCTCTCTCTCTCTCTCTCTCTCTCTCTCTCACCTCCTGTCTTTCCTTCCTTCTCCATTCCCTGTATGGCGAGAGCGTGATATTGTTTTGCTCGGCGTGTGTGTGTGTGTGTGTGTGTGTGTGTGTGTGTGTGTGTGTGTGTGTGTGTGTGTGTGTGTCTAAGTGTCTGTCTGTCTTTCTGCCTCTCTCTGGCTATCTGTCTCTCTGTCTCTTTCTGTCTGTCTGTGAACGAAATAACTCAAACAGTTTTGGTCCGATATAAGCCAAACTTGGTGGAAAGGTTGAGGGTAAGGCAAGGATGATGTGATCTGAATTTATGAGCAATCAGTCATAGGCAAGATTAAAAATTGGACCACATAACTCAGGCACTTTTTATTTGACTTTGGCCAAACTTGGTGGACAGGATGAGGGTCAGGCGGTCATGGAGAGACCCGATTTTGAACACACAGGGTCAAAGGTCAGAGTCACAAGGCAAGGTGAAGCAAAACTATTTTCATCCAATCTGTACGAAACTTCCAAACGTGGTGCACAAGTTGAAGGTCAGAGATAAAGTAATTCGTTTCTCGAGAATAAATCGGTCGAACGTCGAGGTTACGGGATAAAATAAAGTGAGATGGATGGAGTAGTGAGGTATATGAGAGAGGGGTGTACGTTGGAGGGAGGGCAGCGGAATGGCAAGGGACAAGGCGACATGGAGACGCTTTGTTTGTGGCCGCCTCTTACGGGTAAATAGATAGATCGCCTGTGTTGTGCTGTCTTATTTCTCTCTTTTCTTTCTCACCTCACCCACCCCTCTCTTCTCTCTCTCTCCTCACCCCACCCACCCCTCTCTTTTTTCTTTCTCCCCACCCCACCCACCCCTCTCTTCACCCCACCCTCTCTACTCTTCCTTCTTTCTCCTCACTCCCTCCCCTCCCCTCCCCTACTTTTTCTTCCGGTTCTCTCCCCTCCCCCATTTTCTCTCCATTCTCCCCTCCCTTTGCTCCGTTTCTCCACTTCACCCCCACTTGTCTCCCCACTCCCCACTCCCCATCCTTAATTTTCCCTCCCCACCTCCCCTCCCCTCCCCTGCTTCTCCCCCCACCCTTTCTCTCACCACCGATTTGTAAGAATAACCATATTTTATGGAAATAAATTATTTGAACTTTGATCTTTGAACTCCATCCCCCTCCTCCTCCCCAGCCGTTTACTGTCTGTCTGTCTGTCTGTCTGTCTCTCTCTCTCTCTCTCTCTCTCTCTCTCTCAAGGCCTTTCCTTCTACCCCTTTCATGGCCCCTCACCCCCCCTCTAGCTTTCCTCCCTCTCTCTCTCTCTCCCTCCCAGTCAACAAGTTTTTTTTACATATCTACCTTTCTTCTCCCCTCCCCTCCCCTCCCCTCCCCCTTCCCTCCCCTCTCCCCAATTTCCGGCTCTCTCCCCCTTTCTCCCCCACTAAAACCTTGACAGATCACCTCCCCTCCCTTCCCTTCCCCTTCCCTCCCCTTCCTCTTTCCCCTCCCCTCCCCTTCTTTCATGTCAACTTTCCTCCCCAAAAGCTTGTCTCCTCCCCTCCCCTCCCCTCTCCCCTTCTTTCTCTCCCTACCTTCCCTCCTTACAGTCCTTCCTTCCTAACTCCTTCACCTTTCCTTCACTTCTCTCTTCTCTTCCCCCTTCCTTCCCTCCCTCCCTCCCTCCCTCCCTCCCTTCCTTTCTTCCAGCACATTTCCTTCACTTCCTCCCCTTCTGTCTCTCCCTCCCCATCCCTCTTTCTCTTCCTTCCTCCCTCCCTTCCTCCCTTCCTTCCTTCCTTCCTTCCATCCTTCCTTCCTTTCTTCCTTCCATCCTCCCTCCCTCCCTCCCTCCCTCCCTCCCTTCCTTCCTTCCTTCATTCATTCATTCATTCCATCCTCCCAATCCTTCCTCCCTTTCCTTCCTTCCTTCCTTCCTTCCTTCCCTCCCGTCCTCCCTTCTTCCACCTCTCCCTGCCTCATTTTTCTCTCCATCCCTCCACGTGTTCCCTCCCTCCCTCCCTCTCTCCAGCCCCTCCCTCTCTCCAGCCCCTCCATCGTTTCCTCCATCCCTCCACAATTCCTCATACTCCTCCCCTTTCCTCCCTGGCCCCTCCCCTTTTTCCCTCCCTCTCTCTCCCTTTTTTTAAAATCTATCTCTTATTTCTTCTTCCCCTCTCTCCCCTCCCCTCCCCTCCCCTCCCCTCCCCTCCCCTCTCTATCTATCCTTTCTTTAGACCTTCAAATCACCCTCCTTTTCCTCCCCTCATTCTCTCTCTCTCTCTCTCTCTCTCTCTCTCTCTCTCTCTCTGTTAACCTTTCAGCCTCTCCCTCTTTCCATTTATCTCCCCTCACCTCCCTCCCCTCCCTTCCCTCCATCCCTCCCTTTCTTCCTTCTCCCTTTCTTCCTCCCTTCCCTCTTCTCTTCCCTCCCCCCACCTCACCTCCCCCTCTTGCTTCCCTCCCTTCTTCCCCTCACTTCTGTCTTCCTCTCCCCTCGTCTCTTCTTCCTTTACCTTCTCCCCTCACCCTCTCCCCCTCCCTCCCCTCTCCCTTCTCCCCCACCTCCCCTCTCCCTTCTCCCCCCACCTCCCCCTCCTTCCCAACTCTCTTTCCCCTCACTTCCCTCACTTCAGTTCCTTCAGTCCCCCGCCCTCTCTCTCTCTCTCTCTCTCTCTCTCTCTCTCTAATCAGTCATAATAATTATCATCATCATCATCATCATCATCATCACCATCATCATCATCATCATCATCATCATCATCATCATCATCATCATCACCATCACCATCATCATCATCACCATCATCATCATCACCATCATCATCATCATCATCATCACCATCACCATCACCATCATCATCATCATCATCATCATCATCATCATCATCACCATCATCATCATCACCATCATCATCATCATCACCATCATCATCATCACCATCATCATCATCATCATCATCATCATCATCATCATCACCATCATCATCATCACCATCATCATCATCATCACCATCATCATCATCACCATCATCATCATCATCACCATCATCATCATCACCATCATCATCACCATCATCATCATCACCATCATCATCATCATCATCATCATCATCATCATCACCATCATCATCATCATCATCATCATCATCATCATCATCACCATCATCATCATCACCATCATCATCATCATCATCATCATCATCACCATCACCATCACCATCATCATCATCATCATCATCATCATCACCATCATCATCATCATCATCATCATCATCATCACCATCATCATCATCATCATCATCATCATCATCATCACCATCATCATCATCATAATATTAATAATGACAATGATAATAATAATAATCATCATCATCATCATAATAATACCGTTAATAATAATAATAATAATAATAATAGTAATAATAATAATAATAATAATAGTAATAATAATAATAATAATAATAGTAATAATAATAATAATAATAGTAATAATAATAATAATAATAATAATAATAGTAATAATGATAATAATAATAATAGTAATAATCATAGTAGTAGTAGTAGTAGTAGTAATAATAATAATAATAATAATAATAATGTCATGCTCCCCTCATCTCCCCATTACCTCCAAATCTCCCCTTTTCTCCCCACAAGAGATTATGCTGAAAGAATACGGCGCTAGTCACGAAAAAGTGCTATGGAATGATTACGGTAAATAAAAGCATGATAATGAATAGCAATGGGACCCCTCTCTCTCTCTCTCTCTCTCTCTCTCTCTCTCTCATTCTCTCTCTCTCTCTCTCATTTTCCCCTCCTTCCCCCTCCCTCCCTTCCTCCTCTTCCCTCCTCCCTATCCTCCCACTCCCTTTCCCCTTCCCTATATTTTTCTCCCCTCCTGCCTACCTTTCTCCCCCCTCCCTATTCCCCTCCCTGCCTTCCCCTCCCCCAGAACCCCAACCCCTCCACTTCCTCTCTCTCTCTCTCTCTCTCTCTCTCTCTCTCTCTCCCCTCAACCCCATTCTTCCTCCCCCTTCCCTCCTTCCCTCCCCTCACTTTCCTCCCCGCCTTTTCTCTCTTCAGTCACCTCCCCTCGTCTTCTCTCGTCTCCCCTCAGCTCACCAGTCTCCCCCGAACCCTCCCCCTTTTATCCCCTCCCCTCCCCTTCCCTTCCCTTCCTTTCTGCTTATCCTCCAACACCCCTCCCCTCCATCCCCTCCCCTCCCCTCCCTTCCCCTCCATCCCCTCCCCTCGATCCCCTTCTTCCACAACTGCCCTATTCTCTTTTCCCCTCCCCTCTCCTCCCCCTTAACCTCCCCTTGACCCCTCTTTTTCCATACCTCCCCTTATTCCCCCTCCCCTCCCCTCCCCCCCTCCCCTCCCCTCCCCTCCCCTCAATCGTCGCCAGTAGTTATGACTCACCTCGTCTCAACCCCCTTCGCTCCGCCCCCCTCCCCTCCCTCAATTCTCTCTACCCCCTCCATTTCTCTCTCTCCACCCTCTCCATTTCTCTCTCCACCCCCTCCATTTCTCACTCTCCACCCCCTCCATTTCTCTCTCCACCCCCTCCATTTCTCTCCACCCCCTCCATTTCTCTCTCCACCCCCTCCATTTCTCTCCACCCCCTCCATTTCTCTCCACCCTCTCCATTTCTCTCTCCATCCCTCCGTTTCTCTCTCTCTCCACCCCCTCCATTTCTCTCTCCACCCCCTCCATTTCTCTCCACCCCCGCAGTTCTCTCTCTCTCTCTCTCTCTCTCCGCCCCCTCCCCCGCCCCCCACCCTATCGCACGACGCCGAAACAAGGGAACGCCCCCTCCCCTCCCCCTACCCCTCCCCTCCCCTTTCTCTCCTATATACTCATCCTTTCTTTCCCCCTCCTCCCCTTTCCTCCTTCTTTCCTCTCTCTTTCTCATTTACCTCCAATTCTCTCTCTTCTCTCCACCCTTCCCCCTCCCTTCCCCCTCAACCCCTACCTTTTCTCTCCATGTTCCTCTTCTCTCTCCCTCCACCCACAAGTCTCTCTCTCTCTCTCCACCCTCTCTCCTCCGCACCCCTCACTCCCTACCCCTTCTCTCCACTATATTCCTCTTCTCTCCCTCCCTCCCTCCCTCCCTCCCGCCCTCCTTCTCTTCTTCCTTCCCTCCCTCCCTCCCGCCCTCCTTCTCTTCTTCCTTCCCTCCCTCCCTCCCGCCCTCCTTCTCTTCTTCCTTCCCTCCCTCCCTCCCTCCCTCCCTCCCTCTTTCTTCCGTCTTTCCCTCTCATTCACCCCTTCTCTCCCTCTTCCTCCCTCCCTCCTTCTCCCCCTCCTTCCCTCCTCCATCTCTCCTTCTCTCTCCCCTCCACGCCCCTCCCCACGCTGAACCAGGGGCCCTACCCCCCCAATCCCCCCTCCCTACGCCCCCCTCACAACACCCTTCGAAGTAGTAGTGTTGCATGTGGTGTTGTGATGAGCAGGGGAGGATCCGCTGGCTGTAGTGGTGATAGTTGTGATGATAGTGGTGATGAATGATACCACAGAGGGATATGCTTGCTTGTGTGGTGAAAAGTGGTGATGGTGGTGATGAATGATACCACAGAGGGATTATACAGGCGTGTGTGGTGAAAAGTGGTGATAGTGGTGATGAATGATACCACAGAGGGATATACAGGCGTGTGTGGTGAAAACTGGTGAGAGTGGTGATGATGATGACAAACAGGAATATATAAGCGTGTGTGTGGTGAAATTGGTGATGATGATAAACAGGAATATATATGCGTGTGTGGTGAAAAGTGGTGAAAGTGGTGATTTTAACAAGCATGAATATACAGTATTTGTGTGTGTGGTGAAAGAAGTGATGATGGTGATGAGTAACAAATAGGAATACTGTATATAAGCGTGTGTGGTGAAAAGTGATGATAGTGATGATGATATGCTAAACGGAAATACATATGCGTGGGTGTGGTGATTGGAGGGAGTGAAGGAAGTGATGATGATGATGATGATGAGTGATGAGAAAGGGTATTGTGATGATTGATAAGAATTGTGATGATAACCGCGCCCAGGGCTAATTGTGGTGATTGATAGTGATGTGTGATGATGATAACGAGACAGGGGTAGTTTTGTGATGACTGATAAGACTCTGAGTGATGACTGATGCAAAGAAACAGTAGGAAATTAATTGTGATGAAATGGAAAGGTGGTGATGATGTGGTGGTGGTGATGATCGTGGTGAAAAGTGTGATGATTAAACATAACCCTTGAAATAAAAGTGATGACAAGAACGGTAGTGATGACGGTCGGAAGATACACGGGAATATGTTAATTAGTGATGACGAAGTGATGAAACTCGTGTGGTGAAGCTAAAAACAGAGAGAATAAGAGACAGTAAGAGGATATGTGGTAATGATGGTGGTGGTGATGACAGGTGAGGGTGGGTGATGACATGGAGTGGTGATAGTAGTGATGACAGAATACATGATAATTATAAAGAGTGATGATGTAGAAGTTAGAAATATGAAGAGTGATGACGATGTGATGATAGTGATGTTCAAATGTGATGATGGTGGTGATGAAGAAAAAGAGAAATTGATGATATGTAGTGATGATGATGTGATGAAGTAGTAATGACCTAGGGAGCAGAAATATGGTGATGACGTTAGAAGTGTGATGACGGTAGTGATGATAGTGGTGGTGGTGATGGTGGTGGTGGTTGTGATGGTGGTGGTGGTAGTGGTTATGGTAGTGGTAGTGGTGATGGTGGTGGTGGTGATGATGATAGTGGTGATGGTGGTAGTGATGATGATGGTATTGGTAGTGGTGATGGTGGTAATGGTGATGGTAATGGTGATGGTGGTAATGATGATGGTGGTGGTAGTGGTGATGGTGGTAGTGGTGATGGTGGTAGTGATGATGGTGGTAGTGATGATGGTGGTGGTGGTAATGGTAGTGGTGATGGTGATGGTGGTAGTAGTGGTGGTGGTGATAGTGGTAGTGACAATGAAGAGGAAAATACCTGAGTAACTACATCCTTGCCATAGCACTTCTTCGTGACTAGCATCATATTCTAGTGTTAATCAGTTGTTACAACTCAGCATTCAAGATGGAGAGATGGCAATTTTAGGCCAAGTTGGAGTGAAAAGAGTGATGATGATGATGATGGTGATGATGATGATGATGGTGATGATGATGATGGTGATGATGATGATGATGATGATGATGATGGTGATGATGATGATGGTGATGATGATGGTGATGATGATGATGATGATGGTGATGATGATGATGATGATGGTGATGATGATGATGGTGATGATGATGATGATGGTGATGATGATGATGGTGATGATGATGATGATGATGGTGATGATGATGGTGATGATGGTGATGATGATGATGGTGATGGTGATGATGATGATGATGGTGATGATGATGATGATGATGATGATGATGATGATGATGATGATGGTGATGATGATGGTGATGATGATGATGGTGATGATGATGATGATGGTGATGATGATGATGATGATGATGGTGATGATGATGATGATGGTGATGATGATGATGATGATGGTGATGATGATGGTGATGATGATGATGATGATGATGATGATGATGGTGATGATGGTAGTGTGATGCTGAGTGATGATTTAGTCCTGGAAAGTGGTGACAGTGGTGTGATGATGGTGATGATGGGTGTTTGTTAATTATCTATCTATCTATCTATCTGTTAGTCTGTCGTTCTATCTATCTATCTATTTATCTTTCCTGTCTGTCTGTCTGTCTATCTATCTATCCATCTATCTATCTATCTTTCCTGTCTGTCTGTCTATCTGTCTATCTATCTATCTATCTATCTTTCCTGTCTGTCTGTCTATCTGTCTATCTATCTATCTATCTATCTTTCCTGTCTGTCTGTCTATCTGTCTATCTATCTATCTTTCCTATGTCTGTCTGTCTATCTGTCTCTCCCTGTCTATCTATCGGTCTGTCTGTCTATCTGTCTATCTATTTGTCTGTCTATCTCTATCTCTCTGTAGCCAGACACCTTAATCCCGTAAGAGGTAGCCACAAACAAATCGCCTCCATGTCGCCCTGTCAT
>NC_136960.1:37336352-37338852 GCF_032717465.1 Coenobita brevimanus | reverse complement strand
TTCTCCTCCTCCTCTTCATCTTCTTCTTCTCCTCCTCCTCCTCCTCTTCATCTTCTTCTTCTCCTCCTCCTCCTCCTCTTCATCTTCTTCTTCTCCTCCTCCTCCTCCTCTTCATCTTCTTCTTCTCCTCCTCCTCCTCCTCTTCATCTTCTTCTTCTCCTCCTCCTCCTCCTCTTCATCTTCTTCTTCTTCTTCTTCCTCCCCCTCCTCCCTTTCTCATTTTCATTTTGTTTTTTTGTTTTTTAACCCTTCCCTCCCTCCCTCCCTCCCTCCCTCCCTCCCTCCCTCCCCCTCTCTCTCCCTTCCCTCCCTCCCTCTCTCTCTCCTTTCCTTCCCTCCCTCATTCCTTCATTCATCTTTCATTTTTATTCCCCCTTCATTCTCTCTCTCTCTCTCTCTCTCTCTCTCTCTCTCTCTCTCTCTCTCATTCTCCTTTCTTCCTTCATTTCTTTTCTTCCTTCCTACATACTTTCCTCCCTTATTCTCTCTCTCTCTCTCTCTCTCTCTCTCTCTCTCTCTCTCTCTCTCTCTCTCCCCCCCTCTTCCTTCTTCCTTACTTTTCTTCCTCCTCTTCCCAATTCTTCCTCCATTCTCTCTCTCTCTCTCTCTCTCTCTCTCTCTCTCCCCGCCATCACGTGCTGCGATGAAGCTCTCACGTAAGTTCCCCGTGTGTGTGTGTGTGTGTGTGTGTGTGTGTGTGTGTGTGTGTGTGTGTGTGTGTGTGTGTGTGTAGTGATGACGATGACTGTATATGTGTATGTTTTTGTAGTGGTGATAATGTTGTTAATAATAATAATAATAATAATATACATTTCCAAATACATTTTCAAATACATTCTGAGTATATCTGGAGTATATTTGAGTAGATTTTAGTGTGTCAAAAAATGTATTAGATCTCGAATTTCTATCTATCTATCTATCTGTCTATAGCCAGACGTCATAATCCCATAAGGGGTGGCCGTTTGTCTTTAAGTTAGTTGTTTTACGGGGAGGGGCACTAACCCTCCGCCAACCCACTTGTTGACACGTAGGGAACACGTATGGGCTGGTTATATGGTTACCACCCAGCGTTGTAAATGGTTTCGAGGCTTACAGGAAACCATTAGGCTTGTCACTCGATGTAAAGCCACCTGAAAAAGAAAGAAGAGTAATAAAAAGTGACAGGAAAGATGGGAGAAATAGGAAGAGAGGAGGGCAGACACAGAAAAAGAATGATAAAGGTGAAGGAAGAAGTAGGCAGCACTACATCAAGTGAGTGGATGATAGTCGCCACCACTAAATTAACTTCCTTTAAATGTTCTAAATTGTAAAGATGTGTGACTCGCTTAGACAGACAGATAGAAAGATACATATAGATGGGCATGATAGAGTCCCTCCTGTTGTTCTCAAGAACTGTGCTTCTGTGCTTACACCCTGCCTAGGCAAACTCTTTCGCCTTTATCTGTCAACTTGTACCTTTCCTTCTTGCTGGAAGTTTGCTCTCATTCAGCCAGTCCCAAAGAAGGGTGACCACTCCCAACCCTCTAACTATCGTCCAATTGCTTTAACATCCTGTATCTCAAAAGTTTTCGAGTCAATTCTTAACATAAAAATTTTAAGGCATCTTTCCTATCACAACCTTCTTTCTGATCGTCAGTATGGGTTCCGTCAGGGACGCTCCACTGGCGATCTTCTCACCTACCTTTCAGACTCCTGGTCATCCTCCTTTCGGGACTTTGACGAAAGCTTTGCCATTGCACTTGACATCTCAAAGGCTTTCGATCGAGTCTGGCATAAATCTTTAATTTCCAAACTGCCCTCCTACGGTTTCTATCCTTCTATCTGTGCCTTCATCGCTAGCTTCCTTTCTGGTCGTTCTATAGCCGCTGTTGTAGACGGCCATCGTTCTTCTCCTAGATCTATCAACAGTGGTGTTCCTCAGGGCTCTGTCCTATCACCAACTCTCTTCCTTTTATTCATCAATGACCTTCTAAGCTGTACATCTAACCCTATCCACTCTTATGCTGATGACTCCATCCATCACCTTTCTATTCGATTCCCGCAACGTCCATCTCAGCAGTTACTTCAGCAAACAAGGGATGAGGCTATGGCACACCTAATGTCTGACTTGGCTCGTATCTCTGACTGGGGTAAAAATAATCTGGTTGTTTTTAATCCATCAAAGACAGTTCTTCCACCTATCAACCCGACAAAATCTTCCACAGGTATACCCACTAATGTTTAATAATATTCAGCATAATCCTGCATCATCCTTGAACATGCTTGGAGTTTCATTTACTCGGGACTTATCTTGGAAAGATCATATTACATCTCTTGTAAAATCTGCTTCCAAGAGATTAGGTGTGCTAAGCCGACTACGTTCCTTCTTTACCCCTGCACAACTGATGACTCTATACACGGGTTTTATCCGCCCCTGTGTGGAGTACAACTCTCATGTGTGGGAAGGCTCCCCACAGACAGCTCTTCTCAATAGGGTGGAGTCAAAGGCTTTTCGTCTCAT
>NC_136960.1:37328852-37331352 GCF_032717465.1 Coenobita brevimanus | reverse complement strand
ATTATTATTATTATGTTTTATTATTATTATTATTATTATTATTATAAGGTTGGGTCAGAATTTAACCTAGGAAAATCGTCTTAAACCATCAGCTTAGTCTCGTTGATCCGAATTTTCATCAAGCTTTTTATGAGGGAAAGGTTAGGGGTCAGGCAAGGATGAAATTATTTACTTATGAGAATAATTAGAGGTTAAGGTTACAGGGCACAGGTAAGTTTTGACCCTACCCTACCCTACCCTACCCAGCCCAGCCCAACCCAACCCAACCCAACCCAACCCAACCCAACCCTACCCTACCCTACCCTACCCTACCCTACCCTACCCAACCCTACCCTACCCTACCCTACCCTACTCTACCCTACCCTACCCTACCCTACCCTACCCAACCCAACCCTACCCTACCCTACCCTACCCTACCCTACCCTACCCAACCCTACCCTACCCTACCCTACCTTGCCCTGCCCTGCCCTGCCCTGCCCTGCCCAGCCCAGCCCAGCCCAGCCCAGCCCAGCCCAGCCCAGCCCAGCCCAACCCAACCCTACCCTACCCTACCCTACCCTACCCAACCCAACCCAACTCAACCCCATCCTACCCTACCCTACCCTACCCTACCCTACCCTACCAAATTCACCCCCAATTCTCCTGCCAATTCCAGCGCGGGTGAACCTGAGGGGGCGTCACCAGCAGGGGGGTCAGCAGGGGGGTCAGCAGACGGGCCCACACCAGCAGCATCAGCAGGAGAGAGAGAGGCCTATGTCATGGGAGGGGGAACTGTCTGACACCGACCTAGCCAAGCACGAGCCCCAGGTAAGGTGGTATTATTGGTATTAAGGTGGTATTATTGGTATTAAGGTGGTATTATTGGTATTAAGCTGGTATTATTGGTATTAAGGTGGTATTATTGGTATTAAGGTGGTATTATTGGTTTTAAGCTGGTATTATTGGTATTAAGCTGGTATTATTGGTATTAAGCTGGTATTATTTGCTTAAGATGGTATTATTTGTCTTTCTCTCTCTACACTTTAAGATGATGATGATAATAATATTAATGATAATAATATAATAATAATAATAATAATAATAATAATAATAATATATTCAGTGGTATTGTTAGTTATTACTATTATTATTATTTTATTATTATTATTTTGATTATTATTATTATTATTATTAGTAGTAGTAGTAGTATATTATTATTATTATTATTTTTATTATCTATCTATCTATTGCCAGACGCCTCAATCCCGTTTGGGGTGGCCACAAACAAATCGCCTCCAAGTCGCCCTGTCCCCCGCCATTTCACTCCCCTGCTCCCAGCTCACACCCCCCTCTCTCATATACCTCTCCACCCCATCCCTCCATCTCATCCTCGGCCTCCCCCTCCCTCTTCCCCCCTCCACCTCACTCACATACACTCTCTTCGTCAGTCTTTCACCCTCCATCCTCTCCACATGGCCAAACCACCTCAGTGTGTTCCTCATAACGCTTCCTATCACATCCACATCCACACCACAACGCTCCTTTATATCCTCATTCGTCAGCCTGTCTCTCCACGTGACTCCACAGGCTCCTGTTAAATAACTCATTTCCACTGCTCTCACTTTTGACTTGTGTCCTTCCAACAATGTCCAAGCTTCACTACCGTACGTTAGAGTTGGTATCACAATACTGTCATGTAGTAACTTTTTCACTTCCATGCTCACTTCCCTGTTTCTTATCACTGCTTTCAAGGAACCAGCAACCTTTCTTCCCTGCTGTACCCTTTCAAGCACTTCACCCTCCAAACCTCCATCCTTACTCATCACACTACCCAAATACTTAAACGTACTCACATTTTCCAATTCCTCGCCATCCAACCTCGCTGTACATTCACTAACTTCACCTCTCTCAAAGACCATCACTTTACTCTTCCCTACATTCACCTTTAGGTTCCGTTTCTTACACACTCTCTCAAACTCATCCACCAAGCCTTGCAGCTCCCCTTCATCTTCACTCAACAACACAGTATCATCTGCAAACAACAGTACAGGGAGTTTCCAAACACTATCCTCTCTCACCAGGGCCACTCCAACATCCACTACCCTACCTTGTACCTCTTTTATTACCCCATCCATGTACAGATTGAACAACCATGGAGACATGACACATCCCTGTTTCAACCCAACTTTCAAAGAGAAAAATTCACTTAGTTCACCATCCACACGCACTGCAGCCTTCGCACCATCGTACATACTCTTCACAGCATTCAACAACTTCCCATCTACTCCATATATTCTTAACACTTTCCACAATCCTTGTCTATCCACCCTGTCATATGCTTTCTCCAAATCCATGAAAGCCGCATACAACTTCTTTCCCTTCTCTAGAAACTTTTCCACTAAAGATCTAAGAATGAATATCTGATCTACACAACCTCTTCCCTTCCTAAAGCCTCCCTGTTCTTCTCCAACTAATTTCTCTGTTCTTTCTCTAACTCTGTCTATAAGTATCCTACCATACA
>NC_136960.1:37303852-37306352 GCF_032717465.1 Coenobita brevimanus | reverse complement strand
GGGGAGGGGAGGGGAGGGGGAAGGAATGTTGAGGGGAGGGGAGGGGAGGGGGAAGGAATGTTGAGGGGAGGGCAGGGAGAGGGGAAAGGAATGTTGAGGGGTAGGGGGAAGGAATATTGAGGTGTAGGGGAGGGGGAGGAGTGTTGAGGGGGAGGGGAGTGGGAGGAGAGGAGGAAGGAATGTTGAGGGATAGGGGTAGGGCGAAGGAATGTTGAGGGGAGGGGAGGGGAGGCGTAGAGGGAAGGGGAGTTGAGGGGAGGAGAGGGGAGGGGTAGAGGGAGGGGGAGGGGGAGTTGAGGGTAGGGGGAGGAGTGAAGGAGGTGCTTGGAGGACACGATAGGGAGGCACTGAAGGGGGGAGGAGGGAGGGGGGAAGGAATGTTGAGGGAGGGGAGGGGAGGGGGAGGGGAATGGGGAGGGGGAAAAGAGAGAGAAAGGGGACGAAATTGAGGAGAGAGAGAGAGAGAGAGAGAGAGAGAGAGAGAGAAATACCACACTCCCAGCATGCATACCCCCCTCCATGTGGACGGTACTTAACAACCAGACAGTGTAATTGCCTTGTTCATGTGCTCTCCCCCACCCACCTCTACCTCTGACTAGCATGGTAAAGAGAGTGAAGAGACGGGGGCTAATCGTCAGCCTCATCATCATCGTCATCATCAATATTAGCACTTTATTATTATTATTATTATTTTTTTTTTTTTTGCAGTAGTTAGGGACGCTCACCATCCACTCACTCGATGTAGTGCTGCTCTCGGGTGTCTGTCCTTTCCTCTTCTCCATCCTTCTTTCCTTCCATTCTCTTCTGTCTTTCCTTCATTCATTCTTTCCTTGTCCTTCTGCCTGTGGGTGACTCTACACTCCCTCTTCTGTCTTTCTTTCCTTCATTCTTTCCTCTTCCTTCTGCCTGTGGGTGACTTTACACTCCCTCTTCTGTCTTTCTTTCCTTCATTCTTTCCTCTTCCTTCTGCCTGTGGGTGACTTTACACTCCCTCTTCTGTCTTTCTTTCCTTCATTCTTTCCTCTTCCTTCTGCCTACGGGTAACTTTACACTCCCTCTTCTGTCTTTCTTTCCTTCATTCTTTCCTCTTCCTTCTGCCTGTGGGTGACTTTACACTCCCTCTTCTGTCTTTCTTTCCTTCATTCTTTCCTCTTCCTTCTGCCTGTGGGTGACTTTACACTCCCTCTTCTGTCTTTCTTTCCTTCATTCTTTCCTCGTCCTTCTGCCTACGGGTGACTTTACACTCCCTCTTCTGTCTTTCTTTCCTTCATTCTTTCCTCTTCCTTCTGCCTGTGGGTGACTCTACACTGAGTGACAAGCCAAATGGTTTCCTGTACACCAGGAAACCATTTACTACGCTGGGTGGTAACCATATAACCAAATTTTGGCGCCTGGTGGTTTAGTGGGTAATTATTGCGCTCCAATCGAATTGAGCTGGTGAAGGTTTATATCCAAGGGATGGTTGGGGTTTATTGCTCATGTAATGCCACTGAGGGATGAGTGAGGCTGGTCACTCTCATCTTAAATGTCAGCACCAACGTGCCTAACCCCGGGCTCCTACGCTCCTCATGGGGCAATGTAGGATTGGATGATGGATGGATGGATGGATTATTATTTTTATTATTATTGATGATGATGATGATGATGATGATGATGTTACTGTTAATACTGCTACATCTGCCACTACTACTACTACTACCACCACTACTATTACTGCTACTGCAAATAATAATAATAATGATAATGATCTTGATAAAAACAATAATAATAATATAAAAAAAAATAATAATAATAACAATCGCCATTACTTCATCATCAACAAATTTATCAACAAACAGAGAGAGAGAGAGAGAGAGAGAGAGAGAGAGAATCAGGAAATAACTGGAGAGAATAAGTCAAGGAAAATATACACCAGTCTTATGAAGAGAGAGAGAGAGAGAGAGAGAGAGAGAAAGAGAGACGCACCTGCAGCCTCCACGTAACCACAATAAAAGTCACCTACAGGCCTGGCTCAGATATTAAATTACTGCACTCCTCTCACCTTAGCACTTCTTCGTGATTAGCACCAGATTCTACACGCCTTGCACCTTAACTTGGCAAGGATTTTCGTCCTTTTGCAGCTTATTTCACTACATCCCTTCCCCAGCACTTCTTCGTGACTAGCAGGATATTCTGGTGTTAATATGTGTGTGTGTGTGTGTGTGTGTGTGTGTGTGTGTGTGTGTTAATGTGTGTGTATGTGTCTTTATGTAGGTATGTGTGTGTGTGTGTGTGTTTGTGTGTGTATGTCTTTATGTAGGTATGTGTGTGTGTGTATGTGTCCGTATTTATGTATGTGTGTGTTTATGTATGTGTATGTGTGTGTGTTTGTGTGTGTATGTGTCATTATGTAGGTATATGTGTGTGTGTGAGTGTGTGTGTTTGTGTGTGTGTGTGTGTGTGTGTGTGTGTGTGTGTGTGTATGTCCGTATGTATGTATGTGTGTACGTGTTTGTGTTTA
>NC_136960.1:37293852-37298852 GCF_032717465.1 Coenobita brevimanus | reverse complement strand
CTTAACCTCTCCAGTCTGTCTAATTTTAGCTCGGTTCATTCTCCTCTCTCTCTCTCTCTCTCTCTCTCTCTCTCTCTCTTTCTCCAGTTTGAAGTAAAAGGAGTATAGGATTATGTGTGATGATGGACGCCTGTGTGTGTGTGTGTGTGTGTGTGTGTGTGTGTGTGTGTGTGTGTGTGTGTGTGTGTGTGCAAAAGTTAATGGCTTTGTGTGTATGTGTATCTTGATGTGTGTGTATTCCTTCAAAATTGCCTCTGTGTGTGTGTGTGTGTGTGTGTGTGTGTGTGTGTGTGTGTGTGTGTGTGTGTGTGTGTGTGTGTGTGTGTGTGTGTGTGTGTGCAGGCAGGTGTGTTCAGGTGTGTGGAAGGTTAGAATATTAAATGACACCTAACCTGGATTGAGAGAGAGAGAGAGAGAGAGAGAGAGAGAGAGAGAGAGAGAGAGAGAGAGAGAGAGAGAGAGAGAAATATCACCTGGCGAATTTGAAAAAGCGAAGGAATTTTATGGGATAGATAGAATGTGGTCTAATTATCTATCTGTCTGTCTATCTATCTATTGCCAGACGCCTTAATCCCGTAAGGGGTGGCCACAAACAAATCGCCTCCATGTCGCCCTGTACCCCGCCATTTCACTGCCCTTCCTCCAGCTCACATCCCCCCTCTCTCATATACCTCTCCACTCCATCCCTCCATCTCATCCTCGGCCTCCCCCTCCGCCTCACTCACATCCACTCTCCTCGTTAGTCTCTCCACTTATTAATTCTTAACCTGTTTTTATATAGTACAGGACATATGTAACGATGCTGTACACTCAGATGTGCTAATGTACAGGCTACTTATTACTTATTACATGTGTACTTTTAAATCTGTACACCCATACATGTGCACATAAATATATCCCATGTAAGTGTGTGTACCTATTTCAACATACACAGTCATAAATATTGATACGCACATGGAGGTGGGGGGTTGAGGGAGGGGGTTGGGAGAGGGGGAGGGTCGAGGGAGGGGGTTGGGAGAGGGGGAGGGTTGAGGGAGGGGGTTGGGAAAGGGGGAGGGTTGAGGGAGGGGGTTGAGAGAGGGGGAGGGTTGAGGGAGGGGGTTGAGAGAGGGGGAGGGTTGTGGGAGGGGGAGGGGGTTGAGGGAGGGGGAGGGAAGGTGGGGAGGTGGACATAGAATAATAAGAATAATAACCCGGATAAGAGACAGAGGGAGGGAGGGAGGGGGAGGAAAGAGAGAGGGAGGGAGGGAGGAAGGAGAGACAGAGGGAGGGAAGGGGAGGAAAGAGAGACAGAGGGAGGGAGGGAGGGAAGAGAGACAGAGGGAGGGAGGGAGGAGAGACAGAGGGAGGGAGGGAGGGAGGGAGGAGAGACAGAGGGAGGGAGGGAGGGAGGAGAGACAGAGGGAGGGAGGGAGGGAGGGAGGAGAGACAGAGGGAGGGAGGGAGGGAGGAGAGACAGAGGGAGAGAGGGAGGGAGGGAGGAGAGACAGAGGGAGGGAGGGAAGAAGGAGAGACAGAGGAGAGGTGGACAAAGAACAATATTGTATAACCTGGGTTTGTGGTAGGTAGGGGCGGCCACCATCCACTCACTTGATGTGGTGCTGCCTTCGGGTCATTCAGCATTGAGGGGCAAACTAATGGCCTCCTAAAAAACCAAGACCCCATTAACATCGCTGGGTGGTAACCATATCACCAGAATGACGCCTTGTTTAGTGACTTAAGGCGCTCCCACTTCTCCTCCCTCCTCCCTCCTCCCCTCCCCTTCTCCTTCCTCCCCTCTCCCCTCCCCTCCTCTCATCAGCTCGACCTCTTCCATTCTTAGGTATCACATAATGCTACTCAGGGGCGGGGGAGGCTGGTGACCCTTGCTTTAAATGCCGGGATGAATAACGAGACGAACAGATGAATAAAATCGACAGAGATGAAGCAAAATGAAATATAGAAATAGGTTAATTGAGTGAGTGGATGGTAGAGGGAGAGGCAAGTGGAAATGAATGGGGTAAAGGAAAGTGTCAAGGAAGAAATTGGGAAGGAAGGTGGGTGATGATGATAGTTGTAATACAGTAGTAGTAGTAGTGGTAGTAGTAAAAATAATAGTAGTAGTAGAAGTGGTAGTAGTAGCAGTAATAATAATAATAATAATAATAATAATAGTAATAGCAGTAGTAATAGTAGTAGTCGTAGCAGCAATAATAATAATAATAATAATAATGATGATGATGATGATGGTAATAATAATAATAATGATGATGATGATGGTAATAATAATAATAATAATAATAATAATAATAATAATGATGAGGAGGAGGTGGAGGAGGAGGAGGATGGTAATAATAATAAGAATAGTAATAATAATAATAATAATAACAGTATTAGTAGTAGCAGTGTAGTAGTAGTAGTAGAAGTAGTAGTAGTAGTAGTAGTAGTAGCGCTAGTAGTAGTAGTGGTAGCAGTAGTAGTAATAGTAGTAGTAGTAGTAATAGTAGTAGTAGTAGTAGCCATCACCATAACCTTGCCTGCCCTTGTGGTAGTAGCAAACAGGATGAGTCAAACAAAAGCAGTTAATTACACCACTTTAGCCAGACAGACGGACCGGCAATTGGGCCACACACTCATTCACTCCACATTCCAGCTCAAGGAAGGTCAGGTTACACCCCTATGGATGAAACAATGTGACAAATAATTAGTGGTTTGTTTCGTACACACAGACATACACACACATACGTACATACATATTATACATACATACGTACATACATATTATACATACATACGTACATACATATTATACATACATACGTACATACATATTATGCATACATACGTTCATACATTGATACATACATACTCCTATATACACATACATTCACATACTTACATAGACACATACATACATACGTTCATACACTGATACATACACATACATACATACACACATAAAGGGGAGAGAGAGAGAGAGAGAGAGAGAGAGAGAGGGGGGTCAGAGTGGGGGACAAGAGTGGATTATGGTGTAAGGGAGATAGGAGGGGGAGGGGAGGGGAGGGGAGAGAGAGAGAGAGACATGTAGGAGTTAAGTGAGGGAGGAAGAAAAAGGGGAGGGAAATGAGAGAGAAGGGATGAAGCAGAGGAGGGAGGGAGAGAGGGGGAGAGAGAGAGATGGAGGGTGAGAATGGGGGGAGTGGAAAGGTGGGTGGGGCGGGACCTTGGGATGAGAGAGAGAGAGAGAGAGAGAGAGAGAGAGAGAGAGAGACGTGCTTGGAGATAAGTTAGAGATATTTAGACATTTAATGAACTGGAGAGAGAGAGAGAGAGAGAAGGAAATATATGAATAAAAGCAATAAATGATATGGAGAAAAAGGAGGAGGAGGAAGAGGAGGAGGAGGAAGAAGAATAAATAAAAATTGAAAGGAATGACGGAAGAAATTGTCATCACCATCACCATCACCACCACCACCACCACCACCATCACCACCACCACCACCACCACCACCACCATCACCACCACCACCACCATCATCATCATCATCATCATCACACTTTTCTCATATTGAGCCCTTAAAACATTCATTAGGCGACTTATCCTGTACATAACACCTTAATTCCTTCAAAATTACTGAGGCGATTTATATCAGTGTTAAAATGATAAAAATAAATAGCACAAAATACAATGTTAAGGTGTGATATACGAAGTGAATCGCTGATGGAAAATTGCTGAGGGATTCCCAGGCCTGAATGGATGAAGGTGTGGCCCATTATCATTGAATGATCTGGTGTGTGTGTGTGTGGTCTGAGTAAGAGACTGAGGAGAGAGAGAGAGAGAGAATGTAGAGACTGGACTGGAGAGAGAGAGAGAGAGAGAGAATGTAGAGACTGGACTGGAGAGAGAGAGAGAGAGAGAGAATGTAGAGACTGGACTGGAGAGAGAGAGAGAGTGAAGAGACTGGAGAGAGACTGTAAGTTAGAGTGTGTGTGTGTGTGTGTGTGTGTGTGTGTGTGTGTGTGGTGCCGCAAAGTCTCCCAGGTCCACTGACGTAGCTGCCCAGTCTGCCCCCTCCCCCCTCCCCTTCCCCCACCCACTCCCCCTCCCCTTCCCCCTCCCCCTCCCCCTCCCCCATCTCATTCTTGCTTAACCTCTGTCTGTCTCCACCCCTCTTTGCCTCCTTCTCTCTCTCTCTCCTTCCCTCCTCTCTTCTTTCTCTCTCTCCTTCCCTCCTCTCTTCTTTCTCCCCCTCCCTCCTCCCCCTCTCCCCCTCCCCCTATCTGAGTCTCCCTGCCCCTTCCTTTACCCTTCTTTTCGTTCATCCTTCTCTCTCTCTCTCTCTCTCTCTCTCTCTCTCTCTCTCTCTCTCTCTCTCTCTCTCTCTCTCCCTCCTTCCCTCCCTCCCTCCCTCCTTACGCAGCCTCATAATAGCACTTACCTCACTCCTCCCCAGTTCTCTCTCCTCCCCCCCTCTCTCCCCTCCATCCTTCCCTCCCCCTACATACATTCTTCCTCCTTCCTCTCTCCCTCCCTGCACTCCTCCTCTTCTCCCTTCCCCATTCATTCTTTCCTCCCTCAGATTCTCTTCTTACTCCTCTTATCTCCCTTCCATCCAGTTTCTCCTCCTCCTCCCTCCCTCCCTCCCTCCCTCTGTTCATGCCCTTCATCTCTCCTAGTAAGCTCCGCCTCCCTCCCTCCCTCCCTCCCTCCCTTCTGGGTATAACCTCCCCCTTCCTCCCTTCCTCCCTGTTACTCACCCTCTCTGTCTCTTCTCTCCCTCATTCTCTCTCTCTCTCTCTCTGTCTCTGTCTCTCTCTCTCTCTCTCTCTCTCTCCGCTTTTAGTTAATTTTCTTTATGTTTTTTTCGTATTGTTTCGTCCCTTTGCGTCTTTTCCATAGCACTTCTTCCTGACTAGCACCGACGTGTGTGTGTGTGTGTGTGTGTGTGTGTGTGTGTGTGTGTGTGTGTTCTTACCTAATTGTTCTTACCTAATTGTATCTTTACAGGAATGAGTCAAGC
>NC_136960.1:37286352-37288852 GCF_032717465.1 Coenobita brevimanus | reverse complement strand
TCACCACACCACACCACACCACCACCACCACCACCACCACAACCACCACCACGTCACTATCATCATCCCCGTCATCATGTATAGTAGTAGTGATAGTAGTAGTAGTAGTTGTAGCAGTAGTAGTAGTAGTGGTAGCAGTAGTAGTAGTATAAGAAAGAGTAGCGGTAATATGGGTAATTCTAAATACAATAGTAGTGATGATAACCTGCTTTCAAAACACACACACACACACACACACACACACACACACACACACACACACACACACACACACACACATACACACACACACGTTAGTTTTTGTTCATATCGAAGTAAAACATTCCCTTTTAGTCTTCTCCTCCCCCACCCTCACCCTCATCCCCACCCCCACCCTCATCCCCACCCCCACCCTCATCCCCACCCCCACCCTGACCCCCACCCTCACCCTCACCCTCTTCACGCAGGTGGTCGCCCTACGGAGGTCACACGGGGTCAGAGGTCAGGGTGAGTTAGGTGGTTCCGAGAAGGCGATGAGAGAGGGGAAGGGGAGGGGGAGGGGGATTTAGGGGGAGAGGGGGAGTCAATGATGAGAGAGAGAGAGAGAGAGAGAGAGAGAGAGAGAGAGAGAGAGAGAGAGAGAGAGAGAGAGAGAATCACAACACCTGGTACTCAAGGCATGACATTTGTTGCAACACTGCCCTGCGTGTGTGTGTGTGTGTGTGTGTGTGTGTGTGTGTGTGTCTGTGTGTGTGTGTGTGTGTGTGTGTGTGTGAAGTATGAGAGGCAGAACACACACACACACACACACACACACACACACACACACACACACACACACACAACACGACACCACACCAGCCGCCCTGTGTGACGCATGGGGGAGGGAGGGGGGAGAGTAGGGGAGATGTCAGGGGGGTTGGGGAGAGGTCAGGGGGGTGGGGGTGGGGGCAGCTAAACCCCCGTAACCCACACTGCGACCCGAGCCCCTGCCAGCTGACTAGAGGGGGGCGGGTCAGAGTGCCACCTGGTCCTCTGCCTCACCACCTGCCTAACCCCTCTGCCTCACCCACCCAGCAGTCATCTTCTACGCCCCTTCTATGCATATTAATTTACTCTTCTGTGTCTCGTCTCTGCCTTCCTGCCTCACTCTGTCTCACCCTGCCTGCCTAACCCTACCTGCCTCACCCACCCCCCGCACCCTGTCTGCCTCACCCACCCTGCCTCACCCACTCTGTCCCCTTGTCTCACCCTGCCTCACCCTGCCTGTATTCTTATCTTTTACACCCTCGCTCTCTCTACCTCTCCATCCTTCCTACCTCCTCTGCCTCCCTCTGCCTCCCTCCCTCTCCCTTTCCTCTCTGTACTTTCCTTCGACTCCCCACCTCCTCTTCCTTCGCTTCCTTCCTCCCCTTTCCCCTCCCCTCCCTCCCTCCCTGTCTTTCCCCCTCCCTTCCTTCCTCCCCTTCCCTTCCTCTACCCCTTCCTGCCCCTGTCTGCCTCCCTCTGCCTTACCATCCACCTGCCTCCACCTGACGTCCTTCCTCCCCTGTCTGCCTCCCCCTGCCGTCCTTCCTCCCCTGCTTACCCTTGTCTGCCTCCCCCTCCCCTCGTTCCTCCCCTGCCTACCCCTGGCTCAACACCCATCTGCCTATCTCCCCTGCCTGCCTCCCCCTGTCGTCCTTCCTCACCTGCCTACCTCTGCCTGCCGTCCTTCCTCCCCTGCCTACCTCTCTCTGCCTCCCCCTGCCCTCCTTCCTGCCCTGCCTACCCCTGTCTGCCTCCCGCTGCCGTACTTCCTCCCCTTCCTACCTTTGTCTGCCTACCCCTGCCTCACACCCACCTGCCTAACCCCCACCCCATCTTGCTCGTCTGTCTGT
This sequence comes from Coenobita brevimanus, assembly GCF_032717465.1. Classification (NCBI taxonomy): domain Eukaryota; kingdom Metazoa; phylum Arthropoda; class Malacostraca; order Decapoda; family Coenobitidae; genus Coenobita; species Coenobita brevimanus. The sequence continues at coordinate 37,286,993 of NC_136960.1, read as the reverse complement.
CTGTCTGTCTGTCTGTTTATATTCCTTTGTGCATCCTGTGTGTATTGGCCAGAGAGAGAGAGAGAGAGAGAAAGTATTTTCCCGCCAACCCTCTCATCCCTTCTTTCCCCCATTTTCTCTCTTTTCCTCCCCTTCCCCTTCCCCCTCCTCCTCTCTTTCCCCTTCCCTCTCCTCCTCCTCTCTTTCTCTTTTCCCTTCCCCTTCCCCTTCTCCCTTCCCCCTCCCCCTTCCCCCTTCCCCCTCCCCCTTCTCCTTCCCCCTCCCCCTTCCCCCTCCCCCTTCTCCTTCCCCCTCCCCCTTCCCCCTCCCCCTTCTCCTTCCCCCTCCCCCTTCCCCTTCCCCCTCCCCCTTCCCCCTCCTCCTCTCTTTCTCTTCCCCTTCCCCCTCCCCTTCTCTTCCCCTTCCCCCTCCCTAGTTCCCCTCTCTTCCTCCTCCGTAACCATCTTTCCTCCCTTTTTCTGGCCTCCCCTTACATTCACTCCCCCTCCTCTCCCCTCCCCTCCCCTTCCCCCTCCCCCTTCCCCTCCCCCTTCCCCTCCCGTCCAGTGAGGGGCGTGGCAGACAGACAGACAGACAGACAGACGAGAGAGAGAGACAGAGACAGAGACAGACAGACAGACAGACCGGGGGGGAGGGGGGAT
>NC_136960.1:37271352-37273852 GCF_032717465.1 Coenobita brevimanus | reverse complement strand
CTACTCGTGACTGCATTCTGGTGGGCTAAAAGGAAAGCATCTAAACACCTCTTCCTAAGCGATTTATTCTTCCACCTTTATAGTTTTTTTTTTCATTTTCGGAACTGGGCAACTCGAAATTCAAATCGGAGTTGCCTAATATTCGGTGACCCTTTTTTATGAGGTAGGGATGAGTCTCCTTGGTTTCTAGTCAATTCTACCTCCAGTCTGACTATACCTGACCATCAACTGAGCCGAAAAGGAGTTATGGATCTTACTTAAATGAAAAGTAGTAGTAGTAGTAGTAGTAGTAGTAGTAGTAGTAGTTATGGTGGTGGTGATGGTAGTAATAATAGTAGTAGTTGTGGTGGTGGTGGTGGCGGCGGTGGTAGTAGTAGTAGTAGTAGTGGTCGTAGTAATAGTGGTGGTGGTAGTAGTAGTAGTAATAATAATAATAATAATAATAATAATAATAGCAGTAGTTGTTGTAGAAGTAGTAGTAGTAGTGGTAATAGTAGTAGTAATAATAATAATAATAATAATAATAATAATAATTGGTGCTAGGAAAGAGGTACAAGGAAAAGGTGCTAGGAAGAGGTGCTGGGGAACCTTCTAGGTATTTGAGGATGCGGTTCTCTCTCTCTCTCTCTCTCTCTCTCTCTCTCTCTCTCTCTCTCTCTCTCTCTCGTGTAATCTAATCTGGTTTATCATTCATTCTTTCTCTGTCTGATTTCCTCTCTCTCTCTATCATCATCATCATTATTATTATTATTATTATTATTATTATTAGACCTCCTTATTCTTTTCAATGGTCCCATCATCCAGTGTTAATTTCTCCTCTTCCTTCCTTCCTTCTTTCCTTCGGTCCTTCCTCTCTCCCTTCTTTCCTTCCTTCCCTCCTTCCTTCCTCCCTTTCTCCCTTCCTTCCTCTCTCTCTTCCTTCCTTCCTTCTTTCCTTCCTTCCCTTCTTCCTTCCTTCCCTCCTTCCTTCCTTCCTTCTCCCTCTCTTCCTTCCTTCCTCCCCGACTCACTACAGTGCCACGCGGTGTGTTTAGCATGCATGGGAGATTTCGTAGCATCTCCTCTTCGGCGATTTATTTTGTTTACTACACCTGAATATACTTTTACATTTTATTTTTATCCTTTTTAAATACCTAGTTCCTTTGCATCAAGAGTATACAAGAAAAAAGGTGTAGTATACAGAATAAGTCGCCGAGGGAGACACGATGCGAAATCTCCAGAACGAACGTAAACACGAGCATTTGGGTGACTCAGCGTAAATATGGGACTTGTACTTAAAACGCTACTTAAACTCTGCCTGTGACTCACCCAAGCATAACTCAGCAGTGACTCGGCGTGGATGCTGAGTTGGTGTGGTGAAAAGCATGGAGAGTGACTCAGGAAATGTGAAATAATCAGAAAACGTTGGACTTGGGTGAACCGTCGACTTGAAAAACGGTGACTGTGTGTTTTGAGACGACCGTGTTTGTTAAAACTTGGACGAACGTGTGTGGAAATGTTATGTTCTTGTGTGAGAAGGAACTGTGGTGCACGCAGAACATGGAAGAACTGTGAAAATTGAACTTTGAAGAACAGGGAACTCAAGAGGTCATAGAACGCGCTAGAACAGGTTTACCCGAGAATTTTCAAAGCACGGAGAACAGAACGTGCCTGGAACGCGTATGGTGGAACTTTCTGAACACGTGGTGAACGGAACACGCAGAACACGTGCTCGGAACGTCCAGAACACGTGCACGGTCGAACTATCAAAGCGCGTGGAAAAATAACGTGCTAGATAAGTGCGTGGTTGAACATTTTGAACACGTGGTGAAGAGAACAGGCCGAGAACTCCTTTGTGTGTTCTGCTGTTATTGTTCTGTGCTGAAGAACTTATTTACTGTGCTGGAGAACAGGTTTGAGATACGCAAAACTCAAAAATAACTTAAGTTGTTATTTTTCTTGTAGCTAAGATACATTTGTTTTTGTAGTAAGAGCGAGACGTGGTGATTGTGGTAATTGTGGTGGTGATTGTGGTAGTTGTGGTGGATTGTGGTAATTGTGGTGGTGATGGTGATTGTGGTAGTTGTGGTGGTGATTGTGGTAGTTGTGGTGGTGATTGATTGTTGTGGAGGTGGTGATTGTGGTAGTTGTTGTGGTGATTGTGGTAGTTATGGTGGTGGTTGTGATGCCGGTGGTGACTGGTAGTTGTGGTGGTGGTAGTGGTGATTGTGGTAGTTGTGGTGGTGATAGTGATTGTGGTGCTGATGAGTGTGGTGATTGGTAGTTGTCGTGATAGTGGTGATTGTGGTAGTTTGGTGATAATGAGTGTGGTGATTGGTAGTTGTGGTGATGATTGTGGTGATGATCATGGAGTGTAGTGGTTGTGGTGATGGTAGTGAAGATTGTGGTAGTTGTGGTGATGGTTTTGGTAGTTGTGGGGAAGGTAGTGGAGAGTATCGTGATTGCGGTAATGGTGGTGATGATGATTGTAGTTGTTGTGGTAGTTGTGGTGGTGGTGGAG
>NC_136960.1:37253852-37263852 GCF_032717465.1 Coenobita brevimanus | reverse complement strand
GAAAATCACGTGGCCAAGGACAGGAGAGACAAGGTTAATTACGCGGAAAGCAGGTGTGTGTGTGTGTGTGTGTGTGTGTGTGTGTGTGTGTGTGTGTGTGTGTGTGTGTGTGCGTTTTTACGTCCATGCGTACATCCATTTATCTGTGTAAGTATATAGTGCTCCATGTGTACGGTATGCATGTATGTATGTATGTATGTATGTATATCTGTGTATGAATGTATGTTATGTGTGTATGTGTATGTATGTATGTATGTGCGTCCTTATATCGTACGTACATGTATACAGAATACCATACGTCTGTCTACACATACACACATGCATACATAACTACTTACATACAAACACGCACACATTCGCCACTACTACGTTTACATAACCTACATAACCAAAATACTTACATGAATCAAGACCATGTGTACTTAACCTACATACACTTAGATACGCACTTGGAGAGCTCTAAGGACGTACACACACACACACACACACACACACACACACACACACACACACACACACACACACATATTACTAAGAAACAGTAGGCTACACATGTGGGTTACTGCCTCACGCACATCCCCCCTCCTCTCTCTCTCTCTCTCTCTTTCTCTCACGCACACAAGGGAAAACCATTTTGCACATGGAGTCGCAGATTTCTTGGAAACAAACAAACACACACACACACACACACACACACACACACACACACACACACACACACACACACACACACACACACACACACACACACACACACACACACACACACACAGGCGCGCGCGCGCTTTTTTGTGAATTTAAGTAACAAACAGTGACCGATATTGTGAATCAGTTAATAATAATAACAATAATAATAATAATAATAACAACAACAACAACAACAACAATCATCATCATCATCATCATCATCATCATCATCATCATCATCATCATCATCATCATCATCATCATCATCATCATCATCATCATCATCATCATCATCATCATCATCATCATCATCATCATCATCATCATCATCATCATAATAAATCGACCAGTTAACATATACATACTCTTTTTATCGGGTAATGAAGCTCCCTGACACCTTTTCCTTAGCGATTTATTTTTGGATATGGCTGGTTAATATCCTTTAGTTCGGTATTTATGCAGAATATGGTGATGTTGGAAGGATTTATATAACACAGAAGAGGACAGTAAGGTGTAATGAGCTAAATAAATCGCATAGGAAAAGGTGTTAGGGAGCTTCCTTAACCGACGAGAAACACTGAAACTAAACACAACAATGAATCACTCTCTCTCTCTCTCTCTCTCTCTCTCTCTCTCTCTCTCTCTCTCTCTCTCTCTCTCGATTAAGAGATTTCTGGTCCTTTGCCTTACAATACTGTATTGAACTTAAATTGAGGTATCGTATATTAAGGTATCGTAAATAATATAGTAAATTGGGGTATCGTAAATTGAGGTATCGTAAATAATATCGTAAATTGGGGTATCGTAAATAATATCATAAATTGTGGTATCGTAAATAATATCGTAAATTGGGGTATCGTAAATTGAGGTATCGTAAATAATATCGTAAATTGAGGTATCATAAATTGGGGTATATCTTAAATGGGGGTATAACGTAAATAGGGACACTGTAAATTGGTCTATATATTGTAAATTGGTTTATCGTTCAACAAGTGGTATTAAAGTGGTGTATTGGGTATTAACTCTCTCTCTCTCTCTCTCTCTCTCTCTCTCTCTCTCCTCGACCTTCTACGTTCTTGGCTTCTATACCTGGGTCGTCCCTTAACCCCCCGCCCCCTCCTCCTCCTCCTTCCCCTCCCCCTCCTCCTTCCCCTCCCCCTCCCCCTCCACTCTCCCCTCCCCTTCCTCCATATCTTTTCTCTCTCCCTCTTCCCCTCTTTCCTTTTCCTCTCCTCTTTCCCTCCTCCTCCTCCTCTCCCCCTCTTCCCCCCTCCTCTTTCCCCTCCCCCTCTTTCTCTTCCCCTTCCCCCCACTCCTCTCCTCCCCTCTCTGTTCATTTCACCTCCACTCTTCTCCCTCTTCTTTCCCCCCCCCCTATCCACATCCCCTCCTCTCTTCCCCTCCCAACCTCCTGTCTCCCCCACTCTCTTCCTCCCACCCCTCTTCTTTCCTCTCACCCCTCTCTTCTTTCCTCTCACCCCTCTCTTCTTTCCTCTCACCCCTCTCTTCTTTCCTCTCACCCCTCTCTTCTTTCCTCTCACCCCTCTCTTCTTTCCTCTCTCCCCCTCTTCTTTCCTCTCTCCCCTCTCTTCTTTCCTCTCTCCCCTCTCTTCTTTCCTCTCTCCCCTCTCTTCTTTCCTCTCTCCCCCTCTTCTTTCCTCTCACCCCCCTCTTCTTTCCTCTCTCCCCTCTCTTCTTTCCTCTCTCCCCTCTTCCCTTTTTCCCTCTCCTCTCTTCCCTTTCTTCCCCTCTCGTCTATTCTCTTCTTCTCCTCTTCCTGCTCCTCTTCTTTCCCCTCTCCTCTCTTCCTTTTCCCCTCTCCCTCTCTTCTTCCCCCTCTCCTTTCCTCTTTTCTTTCTCCCTTCCCCTCTCCTCTTTCCCCTCCCCTCTCCTCTTTCCCCTCTCCTCTCTTCTCTTCTTTCCCCTCTCCTCTCCTCTCTGTTTTTCCTCTCTCTCTCTCTCTCTCTCTCTCTCTCTCTCTCTCTCTCTCTCTCTCCTCCTCCTCCTCCTCCTCCTCCTCCTCCTCCTCCTCCTCCCAAGAAATAAAGCACAAGTGATGTACATACGTAGGTGAGAGAGAGAAGGGGGGGCAAATACCCACCCGGTTAACAACAAAGCCATGTGATGCCCCCCTTATGCCCCCCTCCCCCCTCCCCTCTCTTCCCCCTCCCCCCTCTCTTCCCCCTCCCCTCTCTTCCCCCTCCCCTCTCTTCCCCCTCCCTCTCTTCCCCCTTCTCTTCCCCTTCCTCATCTCCCCTCCCCTCCCCCTTTCCTTCCCTCCCCCCCTTCCTCCCCCCTCCCCCTCCCACCATCACTACGCAATACCCTCTATATATATTCTCCTACCCCGCTATCTTTAATTCTCTCTCTCTCTCTCTCTCTCTCCATCCCTTCCCCTCTTTCAGTCTCTCTCTCTCTCTCTCTCTCTCTCTCTCTCTCTTTATAGTATTTTCTTCCATTTAGTCACATAATTATTTTTTGAATTGGTGTAAAATTTTCCTTTATACCAGGAATTATACCAGGAATCATACCGGGAATCATATCAGGAATTATACTAGGAATTATATCAGGAATTATATCAGGAATTATACCAGGAATCATACCAGGAATCATACCAGGAATTATACTAGGAATTATATCAGGAATTATACCAGGAATCATATCAGGAATTATACCAGGAATCATACCAGGAATTATACCAGGAATTATACTAGGAATTATACCAGGAATTACACCGGGAATTATACCAGGAATCATACCAGGAATTACACCGGAAATTATACCAGGAATCATACCAGGAATTACACCGGGAATTATACAGGGAATCATACCGGGAACCATACCAGGAATCATACCGGGAATTATACCAAGAATTATACCAGCTAAACTGCCTGGTGTATCGCCTTTAACCTTGACTGGTGGTATAACGCATCATCATGTACTCTCTCTCTCTCTCTCTCTCACACACACACACACACACACACACACACACACACACACATACATACACCTGTCCCTTCAACACACCTCTGCTGTTGCATCATCACTCTCTCTCTCTCTCTCTCTCTCTCTCTCTCTCTCTCTCTCTCTCTCTCTCTCTCTCTCTCTCTCTCTCTCTCTTCCAGTCTATCTCCTTTACAATTCATTGGCACTGCGTCATGTACCTCCCTCACCTCTTCTCTCTCTCTCTCTCTCTCTAAAACAGTTACCTTGAATGCCTTTTGCTTTATTTTTTCATACCTTCGTGTGTGCATATTATTGTTCACTTTGTAATTTTCCTACTTCCTTGATTTCCCTTGTGTGTGTGTGTGTGTGTGTGTGTGTGTGTGTATTTTTCGTTCGTATTTCGCAGTCCTTATAGGGTTTTGTTTGCTTTTTTTTTTGGGGGGGGAGGGGGCGATTTTGAAATTACGAGAGAGAGAGAGAGAGAGAGAGAGTCAAAACAATAATGGATACTTGATCAAATAAGCACGGAGAAATAATAATAATAATAATAATAATAATAATAATAATAATAACGTTCCCGCATAATCTCTTTTTCCGCAGCAGCAGTAATATAACTTGCCTGTCCACCCACCACGTCCAGAAATGTGGGCGGAGTGTTTTTGAATGCACCCCACCCCGCCCCGCCCAGCCGTCATGTCCCGAGCGTTGCTATTGGTGAACAGATGACGCAATACTGGAACGCGATTGGACGCCCACGATCACTGTGTTTTGGCGGGAAAGTGACGTTGGTTCAAGTTCCTGCTGGAGGGACCCTTTGAATTTTAGTGGAAGACAGAAACCCAGTTCAGATTATGCGCCCTTCAGCGTCACGGAAAGGCCGATGATCCGAGTGTTTTGGCGGGAATGTGACGTTGGTTGAAGTTCCAGCTGGAGGGACCGACCCTTTTTAAACCTGAATTTTAGTGGTTATAAAGACAGAAATCCAGTTTAGAATATGCGCGCTCCATCGCAGAAAGGGCGATGATCAGAGTGTTTTGGCGGGAAAGTGACGTTGATTGAAGTTCCAGCTCCAGGGATCTTTGTTAAACTTTGATTTTTGTGGTTATAAGGACGTTGATGGAACCAAGGTAGAGTTCCAGTGAAGAAAACATGGACGAGAGGAGTGTTTTGGTGGGAAAGTGATGCTGATTTGTAGCTAGATAAAACATTGAACTGAGGGAGGATTCTTGGTGTCCGCTCTGACGTTGAAGGAACTATACACAAAGTCCAGCAAAGAGGACATCCCCCAAGGCTTATAAGAGAAGTATGCCCTAGACGTAGAGGTAGAGGAAGCAGGAGAGTACTGTTGTAGGAATTAGTACTGAATAAGCATCTACCAACCAGCCAGCTACCCATTTTGTATACCTCTTCAACCCTGACCTGCAAATCGGACCAACAGCAATCTTTCTCATCCGACTCTGTGATGCCGTAACTGTGATCCCAAAACCCGCCAGTATATAAGTTCAGAGTATATCAAAGTTTTTTAAAATATACAGATATATATTTTAGTCCGCATACAGTGCCTTCCTGCGTATGTTATAAAGAGTTAGTTTATAATACCTACGTACCTGCCGCTGCGCTCACACCCGTCCTGTGTAACAAGTGTGTATACCGAAGCCCACCTATTGCAAGTCCTTTTGGCATTGTAAGATATTATTTCTGAGGAACTGACATACCTGACGCGTAGAAAAATAATCGAAGACGCTGTGTCTGAGAAAATACTTAGCCAGATTATAGAAAATATGTGATAAAGAATTGAGGAAAATTTACCTATCGAGATCCATAGTTGAAAAAAAGACAGACTTGAAAAATGTAATACTAATAAATAAAATAGTAATTAACTGAGGATACTTACATTATAAATCATATAGTAAGACAAAGACCTGAAGAAATCATATCAGTGAAAATACGTAAGTAGTTTATAAGAAAATCCTGAGAAATGATGAAGTTTTAAGATGAAGAAAAAAGTGTTCAAGAAGAATCGCTTACCGTAAAAGGATAAACAAAGGAAAAATAGTCAGAATAGAACTAGATGGTTATTGAAGAAGGACGTCAAATTGCACATAGATTAATCCACACATAGAAAACCAGAACAAAAACAAGCAATTATCCAAGAGCTCAAAACCAGTGCCAAAAAATAAAAAATAAAAATAATCCACTTAAAATGAAGAAATAAAATATCAATTGAAAGTCAAGAAAATAATAGAGAAAATTGCAAGAAAAAATCCATGAAATAAGAAAATCAGTAATAAGGTATTGCCAGAAATAAGGACAGTAAAACAGGATATTGTGAAAAGTAACTATTCTTCCCGACGCAACCCGACTTTGTTTTGTTTCTCGACCCTTCCCCTACCCCCTCACGTGCATGTGGGGGGCCGTGCAACCTCCCCGTGACCCCATGTGTGACGTCATGCTCTCGCGCGGGGGTCATGGAGGAGGTCAGGGCAGTTTCACGCTACAGAACCTCATCTTGGGGCAGCAGTTCGCATCCAAGCTGGTAAGAGTTGCGTTCGAAGCTTCACATTGTTTTGAGTGGGAGTTTGAGGCTTCATACTTTGCGGGGAGGTATCAAGAGTGAGTTCGGGGCTTCATACTTTGGAGGGGAGGTATCAGGAGTGAGTTAAAAGCTTCACACTTAAGGGGGGAGGTATCAGGAGTAAGTTCAGGGCTTCATACTTCTGAGGGGGAGGTATCAGGGGTGAGTTCGAAGCTTCATACTTTGAGGGGTATCAGGAGGGGTATTTATGCCTCTCCAGCTTAGTTTCCATGGTTTGGGGAGGTGGAAGGGAGCTCAGGCAGATTTTTATTTTCGCCTCTTGAGCTCTACTTCCAGGCAGATACAAAGCTCACTAAATTATTTTCACCCGATAAGCTTCTATGCAGGTACAAAGCTCACGATCACCTTTCATTTCGAGCGTTGTAATTCCCGTGACAGTACAGAGTGACAAGTTAATATTGAATTCTGAGTACAACTAAACAATTTTACTTCTGTTTATTTATTTATTTATTTTGGGTTATGTGTGCCCATTTAGCGTTGAATTGGTAAAAAACATGATGATTTAGCACTTTGTTTTGTGTAATTAAGATTCATGTGGCTATTAAAAAGACAGATAATGTAAAAGACAAGAAAATTTAGAGGTGTACCAAGCCAACTTCATCTCCAAGATAAAGGTGGCAGGAAATTTACTAAGACAGCGAGACTTAAATCCCTTATTATTATTGTTGTCGTAGTGAAGAGTAATATTTTGGTAGTACACAGGGCGTTAGAAATGTTAATGTGTAGTGTATGGTGTTACCTCTTATGACACACTGCCACATCACAACATCACACGCTTACAGCTTATTCTGCCACACCACACACTGTTATACCTCACTCTGGCACACCACACACCAGTCTGGCATACCACACACTGTCACACCTCACTCCGCCACACCACACACTGCCACACCTCACTCTCACACCACACATTGTCACACCTATTCTCCCACGCCACACACTGTCACATCTCACTGTCACACCTCACTCCGCCACACCTCACTCTGCTGCATAACACACTACCATGCCTCAGATTGCCACATAACACACTACCACACACACACAGGCACGACTTACACTGCCTCGCCGCAGACTGTCACACTACACACTGCCGCACTACATTCTGCCACACCTCACACCTATTCCTCACACTGCCACACCACAGACACAGCCTAGCACACCACACACTGCCACACCATGCACTTTAGCACCACATACTGCCCATCTACACACTGTCACACCATACATTACCACACCACACAATGCCACACCATACTACCACACCAAACACTGCCACACCATACTACCACACCAAACACTGCCACACTTCTCTCACCTCCCATTTCACAGTAACTTTCCTCACACCCTGTAGAGAAAGTCCTTGTCATGTGTCACGGTTTATACCTTTTTATTGTTAGTATTAATTTTCAGAATATAGTCACCTTTTTAGCGTTATTTTTTCTCTTAAGTTAGTGTTTAGGTTTCATTATGTTCACCTGACGAAGATTCCAAACTCGCACTGGGTCATTTGGAGAATAAATTTGATTAGTAACCAAGGAGACTCATTCCTACCTTGTAACCAAGACTTAGTCAAATTTCATGCAATCCTGCCCTTATATTCAGGTTGTGAGAGTGACCCTGTGTTGTCTGATGGAAAGAAGCCCTATAAATAAAATGCTATGGAAGTAGCCAAAAAAATGGACAATTAAAATATGAAAAAAAAAAAAAAAAAATGAAAACTGGAATACGTAAAAAAATGCAAGTCCCTCCCATGCAAGGTAAGTAATATGCTCGTCTGTTTACATGTGACGTCACAATCCCACGCGGGGTTTATTGACATGTGACGTCAGAGCCACCACGTGCGTTTGTTTACATCCGGCGGCGATACACGTGGGTTTGTTTACATGTGACGTCACCGCCTGTAAGGGAACATGGCGGAACCGATACAGGATAAGGAAGGTGATAATGATAACACAGGCAGTAGGGATGGTGAGTAGTAGAGTGGTAAATAATAATTGATAAGTGATAATGATATTTTTATAACTAGGCTCCTTTCATTTTAACTTGGCCAGGTTTTCGTCCCTTTGCAGCTTATTTGACGTAGCCCATACTTTCCACAGCACTTCTTCGTGACTAGCATATTCTAGTGGATATACAGTAAGTTATATGCAGGCTGTTAAAGGCTTTCTATCCCTTCCATAGCACTTCTTCGTGACTAGCATCATATCCTACTATTAATCGACTGTTACAGCTCAGCATTCAGGATGGAGTGATGCCACTTTTAGGCCAGCTTAAAGGTTCTACATCCATAGCACTTCTTCGTGACTAGCATCTTTTTTTAGTGTTAATCTAGTTCTGTCCTTCAGCATTCAAGATGGAGAGACGTCAGTTTTATGCCAAGATGAATGCTCTGCATCCCTTCCACAGCACTTCTTCGTGACTAGCGCTCATATTCTGTTGTCTGTCTGATTGACCTGTGCACCTGAGATGTATGGGGCAAGCAAAATGTGTTTGATTCGCGGCTGCTGGTTGGCCGCCGATGATGTCATTGAAGTAAATGCAGGCATGTATTGTAGTGCAACATGCTGACGTGGGTGTACACCGTGGGTGGATGTAGTGCAACATGCTGACGTGGGTGTACACCGTGGGTGGATGTAGTGCAACATGCTGACGTGGGTGTACACCGTGGGTGGATGTAGTGCAACATGCTGACGTGGGTGTAGACCGTGGGTGGATGTAGTGCAACATGCTGACGTGGGTTTACACCGTGGGTGGATGTAGTGCAACATGCGGACGTGGGTTTACACCGTGGGTGGATGTAGTGCAACATGCTGACGTGGGTGTACACCGTGGCTGGATGTAGTGCAACATGCTGACGTGGGTGTACACCGTGGCTGGATGTAGTGCAACATGCTGACGTGGGTGTACACCGTGGCTGGATGTAGTGCAACATGCTGACGTGGGTGTACACCGTGGCTGGATGTAGTGCAACATGCTGACGTGGGTGTACACCGTGGCTGGATGTAGTGCAACATGCTGACGTAAGTGTACACCATGGGTGGATGCGGTCCAACATGCTGACGTGGGTGTACACCGTGGCTGGATGTAGTGCAACATGCTGACGTGGGTGTACACCGTGGCTGGATGTAGTGCAACATGCTGACATGGGTGTACACCGTGGCTGGATGTAGTGCAACATGCTGACGTGGGTGTACACCGTGGCTGGATGTAGTGCAACATGCTGACGTAAGTGTACACCATGGGTGGATGCGGTGCAACATGCGGACGTGGGTGTACACCGTGGGTGGATAATTTACTTCAGACGTCACTCATCGTTTTATGAAACTCTAATCACCTGTAATCAATTTATTTGAGAGCTGTAAACTTTTAAAGGTCATTTTAACCTCTTTAGCTCCTGAAATTATTCCATATTAAAACTGGCAGCTTATATTGCAGGCAGTTTACAGATATTAAATTGTAGGTGTTAAAAAAAAAAGAAGAACTGTATTTATATTGCAGGCAGTTTACAAATATAAATATGTAGGTGTTAAAAGAAGAAGAGCTGTGTTTTCACATCCTTGGCGGCCACACAGCAGGCACGAACCAATCCCACCCAACCCGCCCCACACACCCCAGCAGCACCCGCCCCACACACCCCAGCAGCACCCGCCCCACACACCCCAGCAGCACCCGCCCCACACACCCCAGCTGCACCCGCCCCACACACCCCAGCAGCACCCGCCCCACACACCCCAGCTGCACCCGCCCCACACACCCCAGCAGCACCCGCCC
>NC_136960.1:37238852-37241352 GCF_032717465.1 Coenobita brevimanus | reverse complement strand
ACTGTTGTGTAGGTAGGTAGGTAGGTAGGAAGGAAGGAGGAAAGAAGGTAGGAGAGAGAAAGGAAAGGAGGTAGGCTGGGTGGCTGGTAGGTAGGTAGGTAAGTAGGTAGGTAGGTAGGAAGGTGGGGGGTAGAAAGGAAAGGAGGTAGGAAAGGTGGTTTGTAGGTAGGTAGGTAGGTAGACAGATAAGTGGGTTGGTAGGTAGGTAGGCTGGATGTTAAGTAGGTAGGTAGGGTGGTAGGTAGGTAGGGTGGTACACAGAGTGGGAAGCAGGTATGTAGGAATGCAGGTACACACACACACACACACACACACACACACACACACACACACACACACACACACACACACACACACACACACACACACACACTTAGACAGAGAGAGAGAGAGAGAGAGAAGAGGGGAAGAGAGGGGAGGGTAGATGAGGGTAGGGGGAAGTGATGATGAGGGAGGGGGCAGAGAAGGGGAGGGGAGGGAGGGGAATCGCAGGTGAGGACAATGGACCCCGGTACTCCCCTCATCCCCTCCCCTCCCATCCCCTCCCATCCCCTCCCCTCCCCTCCCCTCCCCTCCCCTCCCCTGGGAAGTTCTAAAATTAGTTGAATGTCGTGACTCATATTAGGTGTCACAGCTCCCTGCCCCCTCCCCCTCCCCTCCCCTCCCCTCCCTCTCCCCTTCCCTCCCCTCCCCTCCCCCTACCCTACCACTCCCCCCTCTCTTTTCCTTCCCCTCTCCTCCCCTTCCCCTTTCTCGCCTTCTCCCCCTCCCCCTCTCCCTCCTTCCATTTCTTTCTTTCTCCTCCCCTCCCCCTTCCCCCTTCACCCCCGAATCTCTTTACCTTAACAAAACGGAGGATACGAGGAGATTTAATTCAAGTATTCAAGATATTCAGAGGACATGATAACATGGCTGTTGATAAATACTTCACAGTTGATCACTGGAATGACACTAGAGGCAATGGGCGTAAAATAATTGGCAAACGATTCCAGTCACATGAAGCTAAGCATTTCTTCTTCAATAGAGTTGTAAATATATGGAATAAATTGCCCTCCAATGTAATAAATTGTAATACAGTACAAACCTTTAAAGGTCGCCTGGATAAGTATTTGGCATCCAGCCCCCAGCTTAATATGTTTACTCCTGAATAAAACACTTGTGGAGGCGTTTTGTCTGCGGCCACCCTTTGCGGGATTAGGGCGTCGGGCTATAGATAGACAGTATGTATAATATTTTATTTTAGTTTAGTTTTTTAGAGCCTGGATCAATTTATTAAATGCAAATATAGTATACACACAGACAAGGATCTGCACAGATAGCCCTGAGTAAACGGTCACTACTCATACTTTCGACCTGTGATGGGCTGTGGGTCACTGAGGGTCCCTGTTAGTTACGTTGCCACCATCGGGATTTTTTTAATGTACCAGGGGTCACTGCTTCAGGAGGTGACATGTGTGCTTGTCCCGCTCGGGGAAGTTCCTAGTCTCAGTGGAATGAACGGAGCTGGGGCCTGATTGACTGCTGCCTACCTTAATAGCGCCAGGCAAGGCTGCCGCACTACCCCTGAATATACACACTGTGCACTGTGCAATTTCCACGCTGTGTCCGCAGACGCCCCGTCAACTCAACGTACCCGTACATAGCGACATGCATTAGTTAGTTATTTATTCGATTATTCATTGTACTTTACTACTTTCTCTTTCAGGTTATTCATACTGGTATCTTATACATAAAGTATTATACAATGTAACTTTTCCTTTTCAGTCTTTCCTGTGAAATTTCCATGTCAGTTTTTCCATGCTGCGTGGTGGTTTTTCTCACTTTTTCTTGCCAGTTTTAACTGGAGGGTTTGGTGGTGGGGGAAGCCTTCTTGCTTTACTATCCTTATCCTTCAGCATGTAGAGTTAGATCTTGTAGTCATAGTTTACTCTAACAAACAGCCTCGAAAGGACCATAAGGTCTGTTGCTGTTTGCTTTCCTTTGTACTCCTTTGTACTCATAGACCTCTATGTTTGTACTCCTCCCCTCTTCCTTCTCCTTCTCTCCCTTGTTGTCCCTCCTCTCTCTTCCTGCACTCCCCCTGCCACCTCCCCTCCCTTCCCCTCCCCTCCCTCATCCCTCCTCTCCCCTTCCTGTTACCTCTCTCTGTGCTTTAGCCTATTCACCCTATGACCTTGCCCTCCCCTTCATTCCCCCTCCCCTCCCCTCTCCTCCCCTTCTGTCTTCCTTCCCTCCCCTTCCCCCTCCCCCTCTCCAACCACCACCCCATTCAACACCCCTCCCCCTCCTCACCCCTCCCGCAGTTCCGTTACCTCATCCTCCCCCTACACCCTCCCCCTCCCCCTCCCCCTCCCCTCCCCTCCCCTCCCCTCCCCTCCCCACCCCACCCCACATACCACTATTTTTTGTCTGTGTGGCTTGTGATCGTGATTCTTTTTAGATAGATAAATAGATAGACAGATAGATAGATAGACAGGGAGACAGGTATGAGACAGACAGA
>NC_136960.1:37183852-37221352 GCF_032717465.1 Coenobita brevimanus | reverse complement strand
AGTTTATTTCCCGTAGATCAGTGCAGAATGAGACAGTACTACAGCTCAATGTCCTTTCCATAGCACTTCTTCGTGACTAGCACCCAATTGTAGTATCAATCTCTTAACAGCCCAGTATGCAAGATGATTAGAACAGTTTTAAGCCTAATTAAAGGGAAGAGAGTACAGTGGTGCTGGATGGGATGGTAAAATTTATATTGTATCACTATTCAATTTGTCCAATATTTCTTTCCCTCTGTAGTTTTTCATGATACTCACACACACACACACACACACACACACACACACACACACACACACACACACACACACACACACACACACACACACACACACACACACACACACACACACACACACACACACACACACACACACACTTATGGAAACTGTACCATCAAGGAGATATCCAAAGCAGTGTACTGTTGGATGCAGCATTTTCTCAGAAAAAGGGAAATGAGAACAGTATTAAGGGTAAATTACTCATCATGGAGGGAAGTGACTAGTGGAGTGTCATAGGGCTCAGTGCTGGCACCAATTGTGTTTTTAGTGTATAGAAATGACATAGATAGTTACATTGGAAATGAAAGCTCTCTAACTATGTTTGCTGATGATGCAAAAATACAAAGGAAAATTACTAACACAGACTCTTGTAAAGAGCTGCAAGAAAAATTAAATAAGCTTCATGAATGGAGCAATAAATGGCAAATGGAATTTAATGTGGACAAGTGTCATGTAATTAAGTTTGGTAAAAGTGAGAAAATACCAGATTGGGATTATAAGTTAGGAAGATCAACCCTACACATATCAGAAAGGGAGAATGACCTAGGAGTGATTATTAATTACAGACTATCTCTGGCTGACCACATCAGTGAGAAGGTATGTAACATGTATACACTGCTTGCTAATATGAGAATAGCATTCACATATATAAATGAAGACATGCTAAGAAGGATAATAACATCATTCATCAGACCAGCCATGGAGTATGCATCAGTAGTCTGGAATCCTCATCTCAAAAAACACATAGATAAGATTGAAAAAGTTCAAAGGGCCGCTACAAGATGGGTACCAAGCTTAAGGGATCCAAGCTACGAAGAAAGTAAGAAAAATTAAATCTACCAACACTACACGAGAGAAGGAAAAGAGAGGACATGATTATGCTATATAAATGCATCTCAGGGAAAGAGAAAATAGGCATAGATGAATATATAATGTATGGGGAAGTATCAGCAAGAGGACACTGGAAAAAACATAAAAAGAGAGTCAATCAAGACATAAGGAAATTCAGTTTCCCAATTAGGGCAGTTGATCAGTGGAATGCACTGCTGAATGAAGTAGTATGTGCCAAAACTGTTCATAGATTTAAGGATATATATGATAAAAATGGTTTAATACATGGGACAGTATGAGCTTGACTCATTCCTGTAAAGATACAATTAGATAAGAACACACACACACACACACACACACACACACACACACACACACACACACACACACACACACACACACACACACACACACACACACACACACACACACACACACACACACACACACACACACACACACACACACACACACACACACACACACACACACACACACACACACACACACACACACACACACACACACACACACACACACACACACACACACACACACACACACACACACACACACACACACACACACACACACACACACACACACACACACACACACACACACACACACACACACACACACACACACACACACACACACACACACACACACACACACACACACACACACACACACACACACACACACACACACACACACACACACACACACACACACACACACACACACACACACACACACACACACACACACACACACACACACACACACACACACACACACACACACACACACACACACACACACACACACACACACACACACACACATTTTATTTGTTGAAGCTTTTGTTACTGATTATGTTGGTGTTATCATGAGTTAGAGGAAGTGCTTTGTTAATGAGTCACAGTAATACCCTTTTTACTGTGATAGCAGGCACTGATGAGGAGCCTACATGTGGAGGCACTTTGTACCCTGGGTGGAGTTAAGCAGCTGCGAAGTCCACCCAGGAACCAGACCTCCTCACTTTACCCAGCACCTTGTTGTGGAAAGGACCCAGGTCTGACCCTTTTGAGGTGCTGTCTACTACAAGGAGGCACTGGATCGCTACACAATGTATGTACTACCCTGTACCTGTAAGACAGCCCCACAGAACCAGTCGCCTGCCTGTGGTCAACGAGTCTGCTCAGCCAGACGGACTAAAGTTAAGCATTTAAGCAAAAACATGTCACTTTACCTTACTAACAGCTTCTTGGTGGGTTGCAGCCACACGCCATCAACAGGCCTCAGCCGTAACAACAGTGATGCCTCTCAGTATGGTGGCTCATACAACAGCTACTCCTCCGCACCGTCACCCATCTCACCCACACATTATTCACCATCTCAGGTGGGTGGTAGCAGTGGTGGTGGCGCTGAATGGAAACAGACAAAGGAGAAAGTAAAGGGGCTTTGTGGTGCAGATGTGGATATGATTAAAAGTGTTGAGGAATACTCTGAGATGGTCTGGCCATGTGGAGAGAATGGGGAATGAGAGACTGACTAGAAGATTATATATGAGTGAGGTGGAGGGGAAAATTGGGAGGGGCAGAGAAAGGATGAGATGGAGGATTGGAATGGAGAGATGTATATGAACGAGGAAGTTCAAGAGTTGGAGGGAGGGCAGCTAAATGGCAAAGGAAAGGGCAACCTAGAGGCAATTTATTTGTGGCCACCTGTTAAAAAATAGATACACAGATAGATAGTCTCACCCTAATTAAAACTCCTTGACCTTTAAATATTGCATCATTTTCTCCCAACAGTCACCCATCCAGCAGCGTCACATCAACTTCCCTTTGGCTTCTTCCCATCAATCTCCGAACCTGGGCCGTGTGCCGCAGTTCACCGGTGCCGCCCCAGGGTCCATGTACAGCGCCCCCCTGGACCTTCGGGAGCCCCACGCCCTCGCCCCACCCTTGCCACACCCCGACAAGGATGGCAAAGAGGAGGATCGGCTTTCCTCGGACCTCGGGGGACACTCTGTCATTGCTGCTCAGTCCGGCATCACCAGGCAGCAGCTGATCAACAGGTGAGGCTGTCATCATCATCATTAGCATTGTCATCATCATCATCATCATCATCATCATCATAATTGCCATTGTCTTTTTCATTTTTTGATCTTTGTCATCATCATCATCATCATCACTCTCATAACCTTTGTCATTGTTCTTATCTTTGTTGTCATCACCATCATCCTCATCATTATCATCATCATTATCATTGTTGCCACCCTCATCATCATCATCCATAAAATGTGACCTATGAGACAGTCCTAGTATGTATTCAATATGGATGGTGGGTGTTAGTGCTGAAGTGGTGACATGTGGAGATGTAGGAGGACTACTGGGCCCCAAGGAGAACTACTGAGACCTGGGAATAGGCCCTGAAGCCTTTACCCATAGTCGAACACATTAAAAAAAAAAAGAAAGAAAGAAAGAAAGAAAAAAGCTTGCTACAGGGGTATGACTGAGATGTAACTGAATGATAATAAAAATTTAGGAGAGACTGTACATTTGAACATTTTGTAACACCCACTCTTGATCTTTCCTGTAATCATTGCAAATATGTTGTTATAGATGTATGTTGTATGGTTTTCAAATCACTTTACATTTGGTTAATCAGTCTTGCAGCTGGAGGTAAATATTAATTCATTCTGTACTGTATTTTTGCACTAATTATTAAAACCATGTCATTAATAACACTGGGCAATGAAGTCTATCTATCAATTGCCAGATACCTCACTCCCGTAAGGGGTGGCCACAAACAAATTGCCTCCATGTCGTCCTGTCCAAAACCACTTCACTGCCTTGCTCCCAACTCGCACCCCCCTCTCTAATATACCTCTCCACTCCATCCCTCCATCTCATCCTCAGCCTCTCTTTTCCTATCCCCCCCTTATTACTAAATAATGGAAAGCACACATGGATGATAAACTCAAGGTGGATAAAGATATGTGTTGTTCATGACTAACATGTGATATAACCCAACATACAGTTAACTCATGCCTCAGGGAATGACTTCATATTTAATCTGACTTATGCCACATTTTCCTCAGTACATGGGATCCTCCTGAGGTCTGAGGGATGAGATCATAGCCTGATTGAACCATTAAGCCTCAGGATGACTTTATTTTTCTCATAACAAACACCACACAATATTATTCACTACTGGTAAACCTCTTTTGACCTGAGAATTGTATGTATGTATTTTAGCAGGTGACTTGCACGTGCCTGATATGAACTGGTATCTTTACTAGCCTACAGCGTACATATTCATGATCTGTTTAGCATTTTTAGTATTGGATCAAGCATTTTGCTATATTATTTTTGTATTGAAGAGTGTATGTTACTAGCACTCCTTTTTTAACTTGATATTTTTCGGGTTGACTTTCCGATGGGTCGATATGAAGCTATGGTATGTGTGGACAGGTGTAATGACAGGTGGAGCCAGGATTCTGAGAACTTGGATGTGCATGAATAGGTGTGTGGCCCTTTTCATAGGGCTTGCTATCATATTACAGTATTCTATTTCCTGGCCTTCTGTACCCCACCTCACCCCACCAACAGGAGGAAAAAGGAGACAGGATGAATGTGATAAGTGATGATGATGTGTTGTCTTAACTCATGTATTGTAACTTACCCAAATTCTGCTTCCACCCACAGCCCATGTCCTATTTGTGGTGACAAGATATCCGGTTTCCACTATGGGATTTTCTCCTGTGAATCTTGCAAAGGATTCTTCAAGCGGACAGTTCAGAACAAGAAGAACTACGTGTGCATGAGAGGGGCGTCGTGTCCCGTCACCACCAGCACACGCAAGAAATGTCCTGCCTGTAGATTCGACAAGTGCCTCTGTATGGGCATGAAGCTGGAAGGTGAGCACAGGAATGCTGTATGTACTCTAACTTGGGTGCTAGGGAGAGGGGCACCTTCGTGTGATGGCACCAATATAACTGAGCTGCTTCACTGCCAACTTTTACGAACATCCTTCAGCTCCCTATTCCCCTAAAGGAAGTTGGTGAACTGCAGGTGAAGGGCAGTTTCAGCCTTCAGTCCACTAGGTTCACATTCAGATGAGCCTGGGGATGCAATTACTGCTGCTCTGACATAGCCTAGAATTTCTAACACTCTCTCTGAAATGCTGAATTGTAGATACAGACTGATAATGGAAATATGGTGCTGGTCATGAAGAAGTGCTGTGGAAAAGGGATGTTGAATTATACCATTGTCTTATTCTACTGCTTGAGATGTGGTTGCATGAAATTTTATCAATCTGTGTTGTAAGAATATGTCTCCTTGGTTCCTAGTCGGATTTATCCTCGCGCCTGACTATACTTTGCTAACACCTGAACTGAAAGGGATTATGGATCATTGTCAGGTGGGAACAACTGGCCTATACTCCTTTTACTCCAACTTGACCTAAAATTTGCCATTCCTCCAAATGAATGTCGAGTTAAAACAATAGACTAACACTACAATATGATGCTAGCCACAAAGACGTGCTCTGTAAACGATGTAGAACCTTAGAGTTGTTGTCATCTGCCACTGGAACTACGTAAAACAAGTCCTTCCAGTCCATTGTAAACATCTGATATACCCTGGCCAACCACAGTACTGTACATGGAATCCTTAAGAGAAAACATGGCATCTTTTTTCAATTAGACTAGATAAGAACAGCCATATTCGTAAAGCTGGGAGTGCAGAGGTGTAGGCAAACCCTTAGTGTTTTACATTGGTTTATGATAGAGAGTTGAGTATTAGATATGATGCTATACTCCCTTTACATGTACTTGGCCTAAGACTGCCAACTCTCCATCATGAATGTTGAATAGTAAGAATATCTTAGCTTGTCATGAAGAAGTGCTGTGGAAAGACTGTAGGTTCATGGTATTGCCTTTGTCCCATTCAGCTACATAAAATAAGCTGCAACAAGCTGAAAATCTGGGACAAGCTAGAGTGAAAAGAGGACTGTATCATGTGTAAGAGTAGATGAGTGTTTGAGTGTTAGGTTCAGTATCAGTGTTGGAGTGAGACAAGGATGTCAGATGTTCAGTGTACAGTGAATATACAGGGTGTCCTGGGCAGACAGGGCATAACTTTGAAAAAAATAAAAGTGCTTTATCCAAATGGGTTCAAATGTCAACCATGAGGGAGCAACAGTTACCGACAACCTCATAGGTGAAAATGGTGTCCCTCACTAAATATCCATAAGGTCATCAGCAACTGGACTGCATGCAGCTGAGATTTGGACTCTGGTTGATACAGCAATTCTTATTTGAAAAATCCTCATCTGCCATTTCGCAAGATTATGCCCTTTCCTCCTGGGACACTGTGTATGCATGGATAAGGTTATGAGAGGTTAAATCGTGATTCATAGACACATGGCTTGAGAAGTAATGAATGGTAAAGGGTGAAATGTCTCAACTTCATAGAGGCAAGAAATGCACAAATCCAGTACTGTATAACATTTACTGTAAATGATTTCATAGTTTGAATAGAATAGTGTGAATAGTTGGTATCTCATTCTACCAATTTTTTCCTGGCTCTCTGGACCCTGCCTCACCCCACCTTGGGATGGGAAAAGAGGTCTGGATGATGATGGTGATGATGGTATATTCCTCATGCAGCTTTGTTCATAGAAAGAGTGAAGGAGCAGCAAAAGGCATAGATGGGAAAAACTACATATCTCTAAAACTTGCTTGTAATTTTCTGTAGCGATTCGTGAGGACCGAACAAGAGGGGGGCGGAGTACATACCAGTGCGCCCCTTATCCCCTCCCCCCTTCCCTGGTCACCCCTACCACCACTCCCACCCAGCATCTCGACCCCCAGAGACTACCAGATCCCCTGGCGGTTAAGGCTGAACCCACAGATGCGGAAGAGATCAAACCATCACCCTCGGATGACAAGAGACCCATACCAGTCTTACTACAGGTAATCTCACCATCTGTACTCTTATTATTAACTGTACTCTTATCCACGCAGTTGATTTAAAGTGAAAAGGTAATGAAGGATGTTATACTTTGTTCATTTTAGGTGTAACCTTACCATCTTCCCATCATGAATATTGAGCTGTGCTAGTTGCAAAGAAGTGCAGTGGGAAGGATGTTGAGCCACAGTATTATCCTGTTCTGCCACCAAGCTACAGGATATTAGCTTCAAAATGATGCAAATCTCTGCATAGTTAAAAGTAATGAACCATAGTTGACGTAAGGCTGTCTCCTGATTGCACATTACTGCAATAGAAATGTATATGTGGAATTATTGATTGGGTGAAGAGGAATGCATTGAGGTGGTATGGATGTATACAGATAATCTATCTATCTTTTTTTTTTTTTTTTTTTCTTTTTTTTTTTTTAAATAACAGAACGGAGGAAGGAAAAACAAATGGAGAAAAAAAAATAATCCATACACCAGATTACTGGTGTCCTCTGTTCATAAAATATCTGTAACAGTTAGACTTGAACAGTTGTAGGTTGAAATTTGGAGGAAAACAACTCTGGGGAACGAGTTCCAGAGAGATGCAGTTCGGGGAAAGAAAGAATTCTGATAGGCAGAAGTTCTGCAATATGGTTGAGTGACATTCCAGTTATGAATGCTACCAGATGCCCGTGTAGCACGAGGGAAGGCATGGAGAGGTGGCACCATGGACGCAACTTCGTCTGAGCATTTGCCAAAAAAATATCTGTAAAATAATGCAAGGGAGGCAACATTCCTTCTTACTTGCAGGGGAGGTAGTTTATATGTAATGGCAAGGGTTGTTAATGATTCTAACAGCTTTATTCTGAATTTTGTCTAGTTGTTTTAATGCAACCTCTCCACAACCATTCCACAAGGGTGAGCAATATTCAAGCTGAGAGCGCACATGACTCTTATAAATTATAGCTAACTGCTCATCGGCGAAGAAGTTACGGACTCTGTACAATAATCCAAGTTTCTTTGAGGCGGTTTTAGCAAGTGATCTGACATGAGAGGTCCAGCTGAGGGCACTGTTAAGTGAAACACCAAGAATTTCAATACTTTTGGAGATGGGAATATTAGTAGCACTGAAGGTAATGTACGAATCTGGCAATATCTGGTTATTAGTAAACTGTATATATTTAGTTTTACTAGCATTAAAAGAGACAAGGTTGTTTTGTCCCCATTCACTGATTTTAGATAGATCTTGATTTATGGAGATGGCTGTACTGAGTTGAGAGGTAGAAATATTAGACTTTGTAAATGGATGTCTGAGTGTGAATGAACTATGTAGTGTTGAGTCATCTGCATATGAGTGAATGAGATTGTGAGTGACAGATAAGAGATCATTAATATGAACCAGAAATAGGGTTGGCGCCAGAACTGATCCCTGCGGCATGCCGGCGTTAATTGAGTGGAAATTCGAATATACATCATCTACTTTTACTCTTATTTTCCTGTCACTAAGATAAGAAGAAATCAAAGGAACAAAAGACGTTAGTCCATAGCAAGGGAGTTTGGAGAGCAGGGAACGGTGCCATACTCTGTCGAAAGCTTTAGAGATATCAAGAGCTACTGCATGAGTTTCTCCAAAAAGATCAATTGATTGATGGATGGTATGAGTTAAGAGATTGAGTATGTCAATGGTGGATCTTTCGTGGTGAAAACCGTATTGTCTATCATTAATTAAATTGTTGGATTCAAGATGTTTAACAATATGCATATTAATTAAAGTTTCAAATACCTTACCAAGAGAAGATGTGATAGCTATTGGTCTGTAATTGGAGGGGTCAGACGAACTTCCTTTCTTCGGAACTGGGTGGATATTGGTTTCTTTCCATGAATTTGGGAATAAAGAAGTACGTATGCATAGTCTGAATAATTTAGCTAGGACAGAGGCAAGTTCAGGGGAACACTTTTTCAAAACAATTGGCGGAATTCCATCTGGACCTGGAGCTTTGTTGGTAGGTAAATTGTCTAGGATGGATTTTACAAATCTTGTCTGTATTTTAAGTGGGGCAATTTCGGGAGAATCAAGTTCCAGTACTGAGACATTCTGGCTGGTATCATCTATGGTAGAGTTTCTTGCAAAGGTACTAGCAAAAATATCTGCTTTCCCATGTGGGTCATTTGTAATATTGCCATCTGAAGATTTTAGTGGGGGAATGGAAGATGACTTGTTAAAGTTATTATTGAAAGAATTAAGAGTTGACCAGAATATTCTATTGTCATCAGGGTTGTTAAGTAGTTTTGATGCTTGCTTTTGAAGAAAGTTTGATTTAGATAGATTTAATACAGCTTTTGCATGATTTCTAGCAATTTTAAATTGGGAGAGTGATTCAGGTGTTTTTTATTTTAAGTAAGAGTTATATGCTAATGACTTTTGGGCTGTTGCTCTGGCACAATTGCCATCAAACCATTTTGGAGAGTTTGATCTTTTAGTGAATTGTTGACTTGGTATGAATAAATCCATACCAGCTAGTATTAAGTCACAAATGTGGGACTGGGTAGAATTGGGATCACTAGAGAAGAAAGACTGCCATGGAACATCAGTAAGATAATTTCTAAATCCATCCCAGTCTGCCCTGTCAAAGTGCCATCGGGTCAACCTGACAGGTTCGGAATGGGGAGGTGTAGGAGGGTTAACTAATGAGACTTTGATGAGATTGTGGTCAGAGGATCCAAGTGGTGACAGTACCTCTATCCTGTATTGATCTGGATTATTTGTCAAGAATAAATCCAAGAGATGGGCATTATGGTCAGGATTATCAGGTATTCTGGTTGGTTGCTTTGCCAACTGGGTGAGATTAAACGATTCCGCAAACAGCTCGCATTCTAGACCAGCGTCGTCAGTCCGGGCAGAATGCAATAACTATTCAACATTGTGTATGTTAAAATCACCCAAAATGGTAATTTCATTGCCAAGGGCAAGGTCAAGGTTACCCAACTGAGTGGATATGGAATCAAATACACTGGGTTCCGAAGAAGCATTGGGGGAACGATAAACTACACAGATATATTTGGTAATGTTTTGGCAATTTAATTTATATAATGAGTAATCAAAACTGGATGAAGTGAAGTTTAAAATAGTAGCAACTGCATATTGGGATTTGATATAACAACAGGTGCCGCCCTTGTTTCGAAAGTTTGTAAGGAGATGGTAACCGGGAAAACAAAATGGAGATATATCGGTAGAGGGTGAGATTTGTGGTTCTGTGAGGAAAAGGGCCAAAGGGGATATGGACTGAAGGAAAAAATGAACTGAGTTTAAATTTGTGGTAAGGCCGCGGATGTTGGTAAAGAATAAGGCCGCACCGTCACCTCTTTGCTGACGAGCATTCCTGGAAATAGCAACAGTCGCTGCCGGCACAGTCGCTTGATAGCGACCGGGAGGACCCTGTGCCTCTCTGTTGCCAGACGCCACAATCCCGTAAGGGGTGGCCATTTGACTTTTAGTTATTTGTTTTATGGGGAGGGGCACAAATCCTCCACCAATACAGATAATGCATTTAGATAAAGTGTTAAAGGAAGTGTTTGAAGGTGACATTAAGGATAATGTTGAAAGAGGCAGACCATGTGTGGTATGGAATAAGAAAGTGGAGCAATATGTCTGAGAGAGAATGAAGAGGAAGATGAGTGTATGGGAGAGTGAGAGAGGTATGTGAGGACAGAGTAGCCCGGAGGTGGTTCTGTCAGGGCCATTTCTTGTTGAAACTGTTGGAAGGTTTCTAGAAGAGATCTGAGCATCAAAAATGTTGATGATGATATGATGATGATGATGATGATGATGATAATGACAGTGATGATGATGTGAATTGTTCCATTGAGGATTAAGAGGAGGATGAGGGTGACATTGACAATGAAAGTTTGGCTGTCTGTGAGTATAATGGTGATGATGATAATAATGATAATGATGATGATAACAAGACTCCCCCACCTGGTCACAGCAAATCCACGATGTTGAACACCTGTGGCACTGTAGTGAGAGTGAGATGGCACAGCTGCGGCAGTCGGAGGAGGCAGCGCGGCAGGCCATGGAAAACAACTCGCCAGACTTCTTGAACAACTTGTGTCACATCGCAGACCACAGGTTGTACAAGATCGTCAAGTGGTGCAAATCCCTTCCACTCTTCCGCCACATCACTGTAAGTCACACAGTGGATAAATAAGCACACTTGATTTGCATTTAGTATGTTTTCACAGTTATTCGTAATCAGAGTCATCAGCTCAAACAAGAAATCGAGGAGTGGGATGCAGACCTCCAAAATTTTGACAGCAATATTTGCAGTACTGTACTTGACACTAATGAACTATATTTAGCCTTTGTACATGGTTGCTGTGCTTTCATTGGTATGGGATGCAGGCTGACCATCTATAATAACCACAGGCATTCCATATATTTTGATTTTTGTTTTTGAAGGCTCCAACATGCTTGCATGCGTCAGCCTTGGTCACCTAAAAGCGGCTTTCCAGGCTGCTTGATCTCTGGCAGCCTCCCTGTTCAGTCCCTTAACCCTGAGGTCACACCTCATCTCATGTCTTTTTCGGTCTACCCCTTGCAACCCCATCCCCAGTGTTAACACTTCTCACTTTCTGCACCCAATTATCATCCCCCATCCTCTCCACATGTCCAGACCACTTCAATCTAGCTCTCCTCATCACAACACCAATACACTCCAGTCCCATCCTACCTCTCAACTTTTCCATCGTAAACCCAGCCACCCCAGACCTTGGACGCAGGGATGTACAGCACATCCACCTAATCATTGTCATTTCTGTATGTTTGAGCCTGCAAATATCCTCTTCCATTACTGCCCTGGTCTCACTACCATTCAGTATTACACTTCTAGCACATGCTGCATATAAAGACCCCTTAGCACATAGAGAGAGCCCTCTCAATGTCAAGAGAGGCATCAGCTCCCTGAACTTCTTCCAACCACATCTTACCCTAGCCACAGAGCTAGGTCCAGCCCCACCTCCAGCACATAACATGTCTCCTAGATAAAAAAAACTCTTCCACGCACTCAAGAGATTCACCAGCAAGTTCAATCCTTTCACGCCTGACAGCCTCCACCTGCTCTCCCCAACACGCCACACACATAAAATCAGCATTATCCCACAGTCTGCCTCTAATACCACTACATCTCTTATGCATCCACTTATCACAAACACTGCACAAGATGGAATTACTTCCCAATCCCTTGTGGCAAATTGCACATGGCCACTCTCCCTCTTCTTTGACAGTACTGCCATCAACCCTGTATATCATCACTTTTGTTTTATTTGCATTTACTCTTAAGCCCTTGTTCCCCATCCCATCTCTCCACTTCCTAAATCTTTCCTCTGCTTCCCTATTATTCTCTGCAATCAACACCAAATCATCAGCATACAACATCACTGATGGGAGTCCATATCTGAGATCGTGTGAGAGGGCTTCAAGTACCATGATAAACAACAAGGGGCTCAAAACTGACCCATGATGCACACCAACATTCACGGAAAACTTATCACTCAAATCTCCACTCTCCCTTACATGGGTGCAAGTACCCATATACTGTACATGGCCATAACCACCCTAACCCGCCACTCCTTGGTTGCAAGCTTTCTCATTGCCCACTTCACCACCTCTCTAGGGACTCTATCAATGGCCTTCTCCAAATCAACGAAAACAATGTATAGTTCCCTGTTCTGTCAAAAATTATGGTTGGCACTCCACTGTGCACTTTCAGGTTTAAGCATATGACCTTTAGTGCATTGCTTTTTTTATTGATTTTCACAATTAATGACATGTAGTGTAATGACTTGTAATGGGACCGCATAATTTCACATTAAGGACATCAGAGTTTACCAAAGAGTCTGTGTCATCCATCCTTCAGTTTTGTTAGTAAGTGTAAGTAACATTATTCCAGTTTATAATTTATGTAGCATCACACATCCCCACACTACTGATTGCATTGTGTTATGCAGACTGATATATGAAGGTACTGTACTGCACTGTGTTTACTGTAGTGTTCAGAATATCAGTTGTGCACTTTTAAAGGTTGTATCCAGTGCACCTAAGTAGCTATAAGAAAAAACCTGGGGCATAGAAAGGCATAAGTAGATATCCATTGGCAAATTGTACTGTAAGATTTTTTTTTTTTTTTTTTTTTTTTTTTTAATGAATTTCCAGTTTACTAATAAAAGCTTATATCACACATTCTTCAGGTGAAATTCAGAGTTAGGATGCAATGATGATGTAATCCTTCCATTGTGCAGTTGTGTTTTCTCTGTTCGTTTTTGCTAGAACCTACTTTCTCTCCAGTCATAATTGAGGAAAAAATGTTTTGATGATGATGATTGTTAATTATTTATTTATTTATTTACAGGCATGTATCATCATTATTATTATTATTATTATTATTATTATTATTATTAGAGTATTATTG
Source organism: Coenobita brevimanus (assembly GCF_032717465.1). Lineage (NCBI taxonomy): Eukaryota > Metazoa > Arthropoda > Malacostraca > Decapoda > Coenobitidae > Coenobita > Coenobita brevimanus. Next base: position 37,207,798 of record NC_136960.1, on the reverse strand, counting down.
TTATTATTATTGTTATTATTATCATTATTATTATTATTATTGTTAATAAATCACAGTATTATCTATCTATCTATTGCCAGACACCTCAATCCCGTTTGGGGTGGCCACAAACAAATCGCCTCCAAGTCGCCCTGTCCCCCACCATTTCACTCCCCTGCTCCCAGCTCACACCCCCCTCTCTCATATACCTCTTCACCCCATCCCTCCATCTCATCCTAGGCCTCCCCCTCCCTCTTTCCCCCTCCACCTCACTCACATACACTTTCTTCGTCAGTCTTTCACCCTCCATCCTCTCCACATGGCCAAACCACCTCAGTGTGTTCCTCATAACGCTTCCTATCACATCCACATCCACACCACAACGCTCCTTTATATCCTCATTCGTCAGCCTGTCTCTCCATGTGACTCCACAGGCTCCTCTTAAATAACTCATTTCCACTGCTCTCACTCTTGACTTGTGTCCTTCCAACAACGTCCAAGCTTCACTTCCGTACGTTAGAGTTGGTATCACAATACTGTCATGTAGTAACTTTTTCACTTCCATGCTCACTTCCCTGTTTCTTATCACTGCTTTCAAGGAACCAGCAACCTTTCTTCCCTGCTGTACTCTTTCAAGCACTTCACCCTCCAAACCTCCATCCTTACTCATCACACTACCCAAGTACTTAAACTTACTCACATTTTCCAATTCCTCACCATCCAACCTTGCTGTACATTCACTGACTTCACCTCTCTCAAAGACCATCACTTTACTCTTCCCTACATTCACATTTAGATTCCATTTCTTACACACACTCTCAAACTCATCCACCAAGCCTTGCAGCTCCCCTTCGTCTTCATTCAACAACACAGTATCATCTGCAAACAACAGTACAGGGAGTTATTATTGTTGTTATTATTATTACTATTACTCTTTCATTATATGTGGACCTGCTCACCCTCTCTCCTCTTTTCAGGCAGGAACACTGGTAAGGATAAAGCCAATGACATTCACCCTGTTTTCAGATTGATGACCAGATTTGCCTGCTAATAAATTCATGGTGCGAGTTGCTGTTGTTATCGTGCTGCTTCCGCTCCATGGACTCGCCGGGGGAAATCCGCGTCAGTTCGGGCCGCACCATGACCCTACAGCAGGCCGAGGTCATGGGCATCGGGCCGTGCATCGAGAGAATGTTAAACCTCACCTACCAGCTCAGTCGACTGTCTGTGGACAAATATGAATATATGGCCATGAAGGTTATAGTTCTGTTGTCGTCAGGTGTGTACAATATTGCGCCATATATGGTATAGGTGATGAAGAGCTGTTTGATGAATATAGTAATTGTTTGTTTGTTCATTCTTTTATAATGACAGCTCTCCACACTGCTCAATTGTAATGTTTTGCTTTATCCAGGCCAGATTAATATGTTTATATATACAGTAGTATGTATATGAAATCAAAAGTTCAGAATAAAGCTATACAGAATTCTGTAATAATAAAAAATCTGCTGAGGTCATGGGCATCAGATTATACACTGAATGTATGTTAAATCTTACCAGTCATCTCAGCTAATTGTTAATGGTCATGAAGGTTATAGTTGTTTTGTTGTATGGTGCACATTGTTCTAAATATGGTACCTGTACATGTACTGAACAGCTGTTTCATGAATGGTTCTGCAATAATGGTTTGTTTTTTCCATCCAGATCAATGTGTGTCTGAATACTGCATACTCAAAGTTCAGTACCCGGTATACAGTAATCCCTCACTGAATTGGACTCTGTTACTTTTATCAGACATATTAATCCCGCTACCCATTTTTAAAAAATCTTACATATCCAGAAATTGCATTTAGATCATGGGCATTGGGCTGTGCATAGAGTAAATGTTTAGCATGACCTGTCACTCTGTCAGCTCATTTGGATCTGTGTAGTAGTAGTAATGGTAATAGCAGAAGCAGTTGTTGTTGTTGTTATTGTTGTTGTTACCCCAGGTCAATCAGAAACATTAACGCAGTGGACTGCTGGCCAAAGGTGCCCTTCTCCTGCATACCACCATCATCCTTTTGGGGGCTAGGGAAGTAGTTGAAGGATGTTTGTATAACCAGGCAATTGAGCCATCCAGTCACATCAGTGCCACCACAAGAAGGCACCCCTCTCCACCACCTGTCTGTGGACAAATACAAATCTATAGCCATCAGTGTTAGACTGTACTTTTGTCATCTTCAGGCAGGTTTTATTTCACAGCCAGTATGGATATTGTCACTTTATTTTTGCCTAATGGAACTGGCCCACTACCACAATTTGAATATGAAGTCTGAGTACAATGAAATTTGATGAACTTTGGTAATGAGGGAAGGCTATGGAGTTACTACCATAAGAGAGAAATGTAGCAGCACTAACCAGCCACACAGTCACCACTTTTAGGCAAGAAACATTCAACCACAAGTACGGTCATTCACTGATTTTACTTCTAAGTGCCTGCACATCTAGTCCAAGCTGAAAGTCACATTGTTACAAATATTATTACACATCTTAAACTGGTCTCAGTGATTTTACAATTGACAACATGAACCTAGGACAGCATCAGTGTGTAGCAGACGTCTAGCCGTTTGTACTCTTGACAACCTCAGCTTAATCACACATTTTTTGGTGACACTGACATGAGTGAATGGAGATGTCAAGTATCAGTTGAAATGACCAAGTGTCTGTGATGCATGAATGTCAGATGTTGTAGTTAAACCTCCTCCACACACAGACACTGTCCCAGGTTCATATGTGACCAACTGTACATAGAATCAAACTCCAAGTTGACACTCTCACATTGTTACAGATCTTATGTGAGTACATCTCAAATTTTCTTTTTCCAGTAATTATTGGGAAGTAATTAGCTGGTTGTGGCACTCGGGTTGGCTTCCAGTCCATAGAAAACATCAGGTGTGCCATGGCCAACCTCTATATAGGGATTTCTTTAAGGAAGACATGGTGTAATCTTTATGTATGTACAGTTAGTTATGAGGTAGAAATGAGTCTCCTTGATTACTAGTTGAATTAACCATCCTGTCTGACTACACTTGATTATCAACGGAACTGAAAGGAATGAGGATATTTGTCCGGTTTGAATTAATGCATCTCTATGATTGACATTATTATTGAGCCATACTCTGTTCACATTAGCTAGGTGTAAAATTGCAGTCTCTCCATCCTCATTGTTGAGCTGTAATAAGAGATCAACACTAAAGTATGATATAGTCATGAAGAAGTGCTCTGGATTGGATATAGAGCTATAGTATTGTGAATGACAGGAGATAAGTTGCAAAATGTTGAAACTTGCTGCATTGTAAAGTGAGTGAAATATATAGTGCTTATCTACACTGTTTTGGCTTCTGTAAATTTATGAATTTCCATTCATCCAAAATCTAAGTCTCTTCAATCTCATCAGGAACATAAGGGCCCAGGGCTAGGCTGCTCCACCCTGACATAAGACAAGGGTGAGCATTGTCACTTGCGCACAAGTAGCCTTATGTTAGCAATAAATCTCAACCACCTCTCAGATGGAAACCCATTTTAAGGGCTGTAATCCACAAGACCAGTGAGCACTATTTGGTTATATGGTCACCACCCAGCATAGTAAATGGTTTCCTGGATTACAGTTACCCATTTGTCATGTCGCTCAGTGTAAATATCCCTGAAGGCAGCACTACACTGAATGAGTAATCGTCCCCACTTACAACTCATAAAACAAATTTCTTTCTTCATTACCCAGTTTTTATTGTGCTTAATGTCTAAAAGAAGGAAGTAAAGGAACATTGTGTTGTTGATGTGAATATGATGTTAAGAGAAATACTCTGAGATGGTTTGGCCATGTGGAGAGAAGTGAGAATGAGAGACTGACCAGAAGACTGTATGTGAGTGAGGCAGAGGAAGAGTCAAGGATCAGACGAAGGGGTGAAGTGGGAAGATATATAGTTTGAGGGAGGGGGGTGTGAGTTGGAGTGAGGGGAAGCCAAGTGGTAGAGGACAGAGTGACATGGAAGTGATTTGTTTGTGGCCACCCCTTACAGTATTAAGGTGTATGGCTGTAGATATAATGTATCCAGAATGTGACTTTTGCAGCATTATATTTATGTAATTCTTTACTTCAGATGTGTCAGGACTGCAGGAAGGTGAGAAGGTGCGGGATTCCCAGAAGAAGGTGGTGCAGGCCCTACAGGAGTACACCCACACCCACTACCCCCACCTGCCACAGAAGTTTGGGGAGCTCCTTCTGCGCATCCCAGAGCTTCAGCGAACGTGTCAGGTGGGTGGATGGTGAACTTGTATTTTGGTTAATTAGAGCATCATAGAGAGGTAAGGGTTTCTGTCTTAGCACCAAGGCTGTATTTCATATGGAATTTTCCTGTCTTTTATATAAGGAGTTCCATGGCATACCTCTGAGTGTGCCAAAATTGATACTGAGAAGACAGGGGACACAATACAGAATTTCTGAAGACACATTGCCTTCATAGTCCCTGCACAGAATGCTTCATTTTATTTTTGACACTATGTGGAGAAACTTTGAAGGTGCCGTTGGTACACAAATTTGTCTATTTTCCATTTTCTGATCTTCTTGTGTTTGGCATTTTGGAGTTATTTCTTGAGGTTCCACATACAGCTGTCTGGTTATACAAATGTTCCTCAGCTACCGGTACTTCCTTATCCTCAAAAGAAGGATGGTGTACTGTAGGAGAAGGGTAGCTTAAGCCTGCAGTCCTTTGGGTTTACATTTCAGGTGAACTTAGGGCTACACCAACAACAGCATGCCTGTCTGTCTCCTCATGCCTTCACTAGATGGCACTAATATAGCTAGACCTTTGTGCCACTCATTTGCACAAATTGACTCAATTCCCTGTCCCCAAAATGAGGATGTTGGGCTGCAGAAGGGCTTTTTCAGCCTGCAGTCCACCAGGCTCACACATAGATGAGCTTAAGCTTACAACAGCAACAACTTTAACTCATTTATTGGGTCAGGATGATGATGATGTTTCTGGTTCCTACATCATCATATCTTAGCAGGTTGAAGTAAGGGTTGGGTTGTTGTTGCTGTTGTTGATGATGATGGTGATGATGATAGTGGTGGTGGTGGTAGTAGTAGTAGTAGTAACTAGTAGTAGCAGTAATTATTCTATATAAACCATACCAACTTGAGTACTTTACCATATCAAACACTTTCAGGCAAGTAAGGAAATGCTCTCTATGAAGAAGAAGGAGGGAGATGTGCCAAGTTTCAATTTTCTCTTCGAGCTACTACGAGGGGACCATTAGTTAAGGTAAGCAGGAAGAATGTGTTATTTCGGAGGAGGATGTGGAGTTACAGAGAGAAACAGACAAGTAAGGAAGTGAAGGAACATTCTGGTGTGGATGTGGATGTGATGGAAAGTGTTAGGAGAAGCACTCTGAAATATTTGGCCAGGTGAAGAAGATGGAGAATGAGAAACTGACAAGAAAAGAGTGTGTGAGTGAGATGGAGGGGGGATGGGGAGGGAGAGACCAAGGATAATAAAGAATAGAGTGGCATGGAGGCAGTTATTTGTGACTACCTCTTTCAGGATTAAGGCATATGGCTGTAGATAGATAGAGAGAAAGAGAGAGAGAGAGAAGGAGTTATAAAGAAAAATTAGAGAGTGCTTTTGATTGGAGACATGAATGGCAAAGTTGGGAATGTACGAGTGGATGGAGTGGTTGGTCAGTTGGGTGTGCCAGCTGAAGTAGATGGGAATGGTAGTGCTTTAGTGGACGCCTGTGCTGGTAAGGGGTTGGCAGTAGCCAACACCTACTTTCGGCATAAGATGATCCACAGGTATACATGGAGAGTCATGAGGAGAATGGATGGTGAACTTGTTGAACGAAAGACAATGATAGACTATGTGTGTGTGGATGAGCGAATGAGAAGACAAGTGTTGGATGCAAGAGTGTGAAGAGGGTGGGGGAATGGAGTCTCGGACCATCACTTAGTGATGGCCAAGGTAAAGCTGCAAAGAAAATGGTTGAAGAGACGATGTGGAAGACAGGAGGAAACAGCTCCTGTAAGAAGAGTGAAGTTGCAAGATAGTAAGAAAATGGCAGAGTATAAGAGCATAATGGAAGAAAGATTAGGAAGGTATGAGTTAGAGCAGATGGAAGGGGTGGAAGACGTATGAAAGATATTCATGGAAGAGATAAGCGCAGCGTGTGAGTGGTTTGTGGAGTGAGGAGGAGATGCAAGTGTGTGCAAGGGACAGCATAGTGGAATGATGAGGTGAAACGAGCTGTGGAACAAAAGAAGAAGGCATATAGTAAATGGCTGGCAAGTAGAGGTAGGGGAGAAGATGAGAGAGAGAAGAGAGAGGTATATGCAAGCAGGAGAAGGGAGGTGAAGAGACTGGTGAAGGCGAGTAAGAAGAAAGCGAATCAAGAATTTGAGAGGAATCTGACTGTGAAATGGAGGGAGAGTAAGATATTGTTTTGGAAGGAGGTAAAGAAAGTAAGGCAGTGTGAATGGGGAAATAGTAGGGGAGTGAAAGATGGGAATAATAGATTGTTGGTGGAGAAGAGAGAGAAATTGAGGAGATGGAAGGAGCATTTTGAGGATTTGTTGAACGTAAAGAGTGAGAGCAGTGCGAGTATAAGTGGTTGGGGAATGGCTGGGAGAAGAAGAGATGAGTGGAGGGATGAAGAGATCAGTAGGGCGGAAGTAGTGGAAGCAATGAAGAAGATCAAGATGGGACACGCCCCAGGAATTGATGGAGTGTGTGGTGAAATGCTGAGGTATGGGGGTGAGATTGTTGTGGAGTGAATATGGAAGTTGTGTAGATTGGCTTGGGAAGAGGGAAGGGTTCCAGAGGACTGGAAATCAGGTATAATTGTTCCTTTATACAAAGGAAAAGGGGAGAGAGAAGTATGTGGTAACCATAGGGGTATTTGCCTTCTTAGTGTGACTGGAGAAATATATGGTAGAATACTCATTGATAGGGTTAGGCATATGACAGAGGAGCTAGTTGGAGAAGAACAAGGGGGATTTAGGAAGGGAAAAGGGTGTGTAGATCAGATATTTGTTCTAAGATGTTTAGTGGAGAAGTATCTAGAGAAGGGAAGGAAAGTGTATGCCGCCTTCATGGACTTGGAGAAAGCTTATGACAGAATAGATAGGCAAGGTATGTGGAAGGTATTAAGAATATATGGAGTGGAGGGGAAATTGTTGAGTGCTGTGAAGAGTATGTACGAAGGAGCTAGGGCTGCGGTGCAAGTGGATGGTGAGCTGAGTGAGTTTTTGATCTCAATGTGGAACTGAAACAGGGCTGTGTGATGTCTCCATGGCTGTTTAATATATATATGGATGGGGTTGCAAAGGAGGTACAAGGTAGGGCAGTGGATGTGGGGGTGGCTGTAATGAATGAGGGTGGGATTTGGAAGATTCCGGTGTTGCTGTTTTCTGATGATACAGTATTGTTGAGTAAAGATGAATGGGAGTTGCAAGGCTTAGTGAATGAATTTGGGACAGTGTGTAGGAAGAGGAATCTGAAAGTTAATGTAAACAAGAGTAAAGTTGTGGTGTTTGAGAGGAATGAAGTCACAGAGTGTGCAGTGAGGTTGGATGGTGAGGATATGGAGTATGTGAGTGCATTCAAGTGCTGTACTTGGGTAGTGTGATGAGTAAGGATGGAACTTTGGGGGATGAAGTGCTTGAAAAGGTACAGCAGGGAAGGAAGGTTGTTGGTACACTGAAAGCTGTGATGAGAAATAGGGAGGTGAGTATGGAAGTTAAGAAGTCACTGCATGATAGCATTGTGATCCCTACCCTGACGTATGGAAGCGAGGCGTGGACCTTGCAAGAGGGGAACAAATCAAGAGTGAGGGCAGTGGAAATGAGTTACTTGAGAGGAGCATGTGGAGTGACATGGAGGGACAGGTTGACAAATGAAGAAGTGAAGGAACGTTGTGAGGTGGATGTGGATGTGGTTGAGAAGATTAGGAGAAATACACTGAGGTGGTTTGGACATGTGGAGAGAATGGAGAATGAAAGACTGACTAAGAGGGTGAATGTAGGTGAGATGGTGGGAGGGAGAGGGAGGGGTAGACCGAGGATGAGGTGGAGGGATGGAGTTAAGAGGTATATGAGGGAGGGGGGAGTGAGTTGGGGGGAGGGTAGTCAAATGGTGGATGACAGAGCGACTTGGAGGTGTTTTGTCTGCGGCCACCCTTTGCAGGATTAGGGCGTCGGGCTATAGATAGATAGATGGATAGAAATAGTACCTTGTGGTCCATACTGAGGAAACACTTCGTCTTTGCCTGGGGATGCATGTCCAAAACACAGTCATTTTAGTTTGAGTAGGATCCTGTGAGGCATCGTTTACACTGCTGTAATGTAGTATTAGTAACATCATCCACTGGGAGTCTTTTCCGGGTAGATGAGATCTAGTAAATGGAAAAGATTTCACATGTGCTGGTGTTAAATCTTTTCAGTTCCTGCTTCCAGCCATGGCTGTGTGTTGAGTTCATGTAGAGACTAAACTTTCTATTGTCAACGACTTTGACGTTCGTGTGTGTGTGTGCATGTGTTTAACTCCTCAGATGTTTCATGTAAAGTATTGTTATGTCAGCACAGATCAAAATATTTAGGTGAGAACTGACTTAGTTTTGTTTGTTTTGTTTATGTTTAGAGATGGCTGACCATGGTACTGTACAATGTCTTTATATTTTCTCTAGATGGCAGCAGTCACCATCACCAAATATTAGCAGGATGGAAGCTACAGGGCCACACGTCTGAACTGATGTCCCTGTACATTATTTAATTCCATTTTAATCATGTGTCCTCTCCTGCAGGTAGACCATATGTCTGTACTGATGCCCCTGTTCATTAACTCTTTTTTAATCATGTGACCTTCCCTGCAGGTTGGACGGCAAGCTGGGTGACGCATCAGTTGCTGTAAATCTCCCTCAGGTACGCGTCGGCGCCTCAGGCTCTACGTCCCACTATGGTTTACACAGATAAGCAAGCAGGCAAGCACGGGGCCGTATTCATAAACTTTCTTGAGCTCAGGTTGCATAGGAAATCATTTATTGCGTGTGAGATCGTGTTTTATGTATGAAATTGTTTGTTGCATATGAGATGGTGTGTTTTGGATTAACTGCTTATGTCTGATGATGTATTTTGTATTTTTATTCATGCTACCACCAGATGATTATATTTTTTTAAAGCTTTGGAGAGATGACTGGTAGTGGATGAAGTAGAAACAAGCCCCATTAAGCATGACTACATTGAGACATCTCCCACAAAGCTGAATGAAATTATCCAGTGGTAGCTCGATTAAAAAAAAGAAATACATCATCACTCTGAAGGGGTTAACTCAGGCACGCACAAAACACCGAAAAACCAATGAAAACTCAAGTGAATATCAGCACATTGAGTCTGGGTGATGTGATTTGATTCATTCTGGTATCAGACAACGTAATTCAGCTTAGTAAGGCCTTTGATATGGAAGGGCGTTTGGTACTCTACATCAAATCCCTCCAGTTGAAAAAGTCTGTCAAACTGGATAAAATTGCCAGGTAACAGCAAGATAAAATAAAAAATAAATGGAAAAATTGAAATAAATGGACGTACCCAGGCTCAGTGGGTTGAAGTGGAAAAATACAGCCAGGCAAACCTCTTCTGTCAACAACTCACTCTTCTGCGTAAAATAATTGGTTGTAAATTTTGGCCGAGATTGTTTATGAGTGCATCCCCCAAAGGGCCATATTTTCATCAACAACGGAGGTTCCTTAGCATGTCTTTCTTGCCAGATTTTTTTTATCATATGAGATTTTGATACTTTCACATACTCTATATTATTTTTGCAATCTGGTGTCCATACAAAAAAGATTAAATACGGTATCATAAATGAGCAATAAGGTGTCATGTGCTTAATAAACTGTTACGCCTTTCATGGTTTTTAGACACATTATTTTATTCAGGTTACAAGATAAATTTGTTCAGATGAGAGCAATTTTAGTCATCAGAAGGTTGAAAATATCTCAGTTAACTTTTGGCTTGCTAGAAATTCCCTCGGTAGAATGATATAATATGGACATGGCCTGAATGGAAATCTAAGTGTTCTGATGGCTAGAGGGTTAAGTAAGAAGTGTTAAAGAACCTCCTGAGCTGATGTGAATGTGGCCACAGGAACAACAACAAAGCGAAGGTGGATAGAAGTCATTGAACGGAAAATAGCGGTCTGTATTGTCCTGAGGCGGCGATGGAATTAATGGCTGTGATTAGTGGACGTCGTTTTACTCAACCCCACCTGTACACTGGTTCAGCGTTGTTGTTTTTACCCCTTAACTCTGAGGACGGCGCTTGTGTTTTATTCCCGCTGCCAACCAGATGATCTTATTCAGCTTGGGAAAGATCTCTCACACTTGCTGGACTCACAAAGCCTGTATCTCACCCCTCCAGTTCACAGGCTCTCTCCTTGAGGTGATTGGATGCAGTTTAAGAGACTTTTAGAACTCAAACAGTTAAATATTGCCTTTCATCAACCCAAACACTGTAAGGGGTAGGAAATTTCTCTCAGATGTACTGGGCTGATAGAGGCTGTATCTGACTCCTCCAGTTCTTTAAGTCTCTCCTGCAGATGATGTTACTCAGTTTAAGAGAGATTTTTGGAGCACAAGGGGTAGATATTGCCTTCCATCAATCCACTCAGTAGAAGAGATATTTTCTAAGCTAAATAAACCTGTCTGGAGGTGTCAGGAATAAACTACAAACTGACGTCAAGGCACTGAAGGGGTCTAAGGAGACTCGTTAACTATAGTCGTTCCAGTATCGTGTAAATTTTTCGAATAGTCAAGACCGAGTCTTTTATTATTTTTATTAATAGTATCTTTTAATATTATTTATATTGTTATTGCTCTTACATTTATTATTATTATTGTCATCATCATGTAGATATGAAACAAAAAGATACCTTAATATTCTAAGATTTATTCCCTTCAGTCTGAGGATGTAACCTTATTTTGTTATTGCCTGGCACATCATTTTCTTCATCCCGGGAAAGATGTCGTACTGAAGGGGTTGGTGAAGTCTCTGCCTAACCTCACAGGCTCACAATTTCTCTGTCAAGCTGAATAAAAATAATTAAAATTTTGCAGGAACACTCCAATAAAAATGTCATTGGATGAAGGGAGCTGAGCTCTTTAATTCAATGATGTGCTTTTTAAAAATGTGTTTATGCTTCCCACAATGATATTTTTATTCATTTTGAGAGAGAATACCTGTTGTGGAAGAGATTATGAAGACTCTTCCTAATTCCAACACTCCAGCAGACCCCAAGTATGGCAAATAAAATCATATAGGCTTTCATAAGCTGAAGAAAAATGATGTGTGAGCAGCAAGAATGAAATGCCAGGTACATCCCCAGATTGAAGGGGTTAAATACTGAACAGAATAGCTGTTATCAGTAAAACAAAGAGTCCCACACCCAATCCAAAGGGATGTAGATTCTGGGCCATATTCTAAGTGGTTTGGGAAATCCCTAACATCTCTTCTTTAGTTATTTATTCTGAACTCAAGCATCTTAGTATCATCTTGTATGCTTTTTATGCAAACTGGTGATATTAAAGCTCATTAAGTTGCATACAGGATAATGTTAAGGTGTGATGTGCAAATTAATCAGTAAGGAAGAGGTGCAGTGAAGCCTGCCATGCCACTTAGGGTCTGAGTCTTGGATGATGCTGTTGTGTGAGTTTGTGTCTGAGTGAATGCGTCCACCCCCTGCCAAAAAATGCCACCTGATGGGAGAATTTATTATATATATTATTAAAGCAAAAATATATATATATTTACGCCTACCTGAAGGAGAGGGTACTTTTTCCTGCGGCATGGCTTTCCCCTCGGTAACCCCTTCACTACAGGGGAACTCCCTTAACCCCTTTACTACAAGGAGCTGTCTCTGTGAATCTAGATAATAAAATAATTCTGAAATACACACTTAAGAATAGAACCAAAAATCGTGCAGAGTCGGTTGATGAAGTTGTAAGGAGAAGTAGCAAGACATGAGATTCAGACCAAGACACACCCTCGTAATGAAGGAGTTGATGGAGTCCTGGTTTCCCGAGTGGAGTAAAAATAAGTTGTGTTGACGGTAGCCAGAGTGAAACTTTGCCACTGCCGTCATCGTGGCCGTAGTGAAGGGGTCAAAGCATGGTCTTCCAATGTAACTCTCCAAGAAGCAGTATTTTTTATAGATTCTGTCCTCCTGCCATTGCCACTCTTTTTGTACCCCCTCTGTCCCCCTCCTCTCCCCTCCCCCTTACCACAACCCCTACCCTTACCCCTTCCCATCCCCCCCACTACCACCATTCTTGCCCATCCCCCTTCCCTCACTCTATCACTCCCCTCCCTCCCCTTCCCCCCAATCCTGTGCATCGCTGGTCACTGCCGTAGTACCTCTGTTGTTTCCTCTTAGCTCATTTAATTCAGGTGTGTCTTTTGTTTTATTCTCTCCACGTGACAGTTTTATGCAGCTTTGGATTGACTTTTCATCATGGAGGGGTTAATTACAGCTTTAATAAATCCCTTCAGTGTGAGAGGCTGTTTCCTAAGTTGAATATAATTGCCTGGTAAGTGTGAGAATAAATTGAATATGATATAGCCTGGATTAAGTAGAGTTAATACCTGAATGGCCAAAGAGAGAAAGAGAGAGAGAGAGAGAGAGAGAGAATGTGTGTGTGGGTGGGTGGGTGTGAGTGTGAGTGAAAGAGAGAGGGTGTGTGCGAGAGTATGTGCACAATTGCATATTTTATGTTAATATGGCAACCTTGTGCACCTTTTAGTTGTTACTGTAGCATTTTTAATTTATTCATTGCCTCACTGCATGTCTCTGCTCTCTCTCATTTTGTGTGGAGAGAGCTAGAAGACAAGTTATTGTAGTTATATATTTAGTAGTAAGTACCTCATTTACATTGCTTCATTATTAAGTTGCTGATGACTAGACTCCTCCCTCACTCACAATTTAAGTTCCTGACGAATTATTATATTTTCTAAAGTTGCTTGTGATTCATTATACTGTATATATATTTTTTGTATGTCATGAACCAGAATCATGTTTCAACTTTAAGTCATTTCACTTCCAACACCTTAACCCCTTTTATCCAGTAACATATATTCTTAGTTTCTTCTTGCTACCTCCAGATAATTTCATTCACTTTTGAAAAGCTGTTACTAGTGGTGGTGCAGGAGGTGAGACGTGTTAACATTAAGGGTAGGGTTGCGGGAGGTAGACCAAAAAAGACCTGGGATGAAGTCATTGGGCGCAACCTCAGGGAGAAGGCATTGAATAGGGAAGCTGCCGAGATCGAGCAGCTTGGAGAGCTGCTATTAGGTGACCAAGGCCGACATGTGCAAGGATGTTGGAGCCTTTAAAAATGAAACAAAATGACAAGTGGTGACGTTGGAAACAGAGTCCATTTATCCCTTCACAGTCTGATTTGTCTCCATGATCTGAATTGAATCATTGGTAGCAAGATAAACTAAAATAAACATGCCACTTTATGAATGTTGAGGGTGGGGTTGTGAGGGACAGACCAAAAAAGACCTGGGATAAGGCTATAGAGTGTGACCTCAGGGATAAGGGACTGAACAAAGAGGCTGGTAGAGATCACACAGCATGAGGAGGTGCCATTAGGTGACCAAGGCGGACATGTGCAATTATGCTAGAACTTTTATAAACAAACATGCTAACAATTGAAGGGGTTAAGTGAGGAGTGAATACAGTATATGTACAATAGAATGCTTTTTAAAAAGAGAGTTAACTCAGCTGGCTAGAGTTGAATTTAAACAGAGAAAAACTTATTGGCTGGAATTAAAATTGAAAAATGAGATATCCTTTAGGTGGAATTGTATTTATAGATAAATTTTTTTTTTTTCTCATTAAAGAGAGGCAACTACTGGTTAGAGCAAAATTCAGTGACATATAACTTGTCCCGACTGAGATTGAAATTGATGGGAGTGAATGAGCTAGTTTGGCACATGATTTACAGCATCAGTTGTGTCATGGCCATCATCAGTGTGGGAATTTCTTACAAGGAAGCACGGCATCATTTGATTTGTAATAACTGGCTGGAACTGAACTTAATGTGAGATACAGTAACTTCTGTGATATGAATGTGATGTGGACTGATGATGATGTATGTGAGGGAGATTTTTATGGTATGAGAGGAAACAACAGCAGGAAGACTTGGCAGGATCAGCAAAGCAGTGGAAGTCGTATGAGGTGCCAGGTGGCCCCACAGACTATATCTCTCTAATGCGGTTGGATGAGTAAAAAGGGCAGAAAATATGACCTTCAGAATCAAGTTGTGAAGTTTGTTGGCATTAAATGACCTTCAGAATCACTTAAATTCATTAGAACCTGTGAGTTGCCCTCAATATCAGGTGAAGCTTTCATAAATGACCTCCAGAATCTAGTGAAGTGTGTTGGTGGCTGAATTATACCTCAAGGATGAAGTGAAGTTGGTTCAGATTACCTCAGAAGCAAGTTAGTTTTCGACTTTCAAAAAAGTCATAATCAAGTGAAACTTGTCAATGATAATGATAGCTGTATTAGAATTGGAATATGTAAACAGTTGGCTTATAAAGCTAACTTTCATATTAAACTTTGATTTGGGGTCCAGTTATTCTCATATGTTAAGTAAAAGGCAATGAACACTTTGAGAAACCTTTCTTTGGTTCTGAAAGATAGAAGTAATCCCCCAGACTCAAAGCTTTCATGCATAGCAGTTGAAATTACTTGAAGACTTAGTCTCACAAGGGTGATTTAGTTCACAGTGTAGTATATACTTTGACCCACTGAAGCTGGGGATGTCTTGTACATTTTAGTTTTGCCATTTGTGATGATTTTATCCAGCTTGGGATAGACTCTTTGAACAGGAGGAGTTGGGTATAACCTTAATAAACCCCTTCAGTATGAGAGGCACTTCCTGAGCTGAATAAAAATCTGTTTGAAGCAAAAGTAAACAAGGTCACCCTCCAGATCTGATGGGTTACGGATGTTTTATTTTTTCGTTGATAGACAGTATTAAACCGCCACTAGTCACTCAAACAGTCACATTTATGCTTCTAAAAATTATTGTGCTAAAAAAAATATAAAAGGTAGTTTTGTCCTTGATGCTCAGAGTCAGTGGTATTAGAGAGCTCTAGTCTTTGTGTCGGATTCTCATCAAGTAAGGAGGCTTCTCAGCACCTCCTCCTTGCCAGTTTATCTCCGCCTGTGGCACTGTGATATTCTCTTTTATGTTATTTGTGAATATTATATCAGTATGAAAAAATATAAATAGTGTAAAGGAGAATAAGATTGAGTCCTTGTTGTAAGTCATCTCACTGAACATTCTTATTTGCTGTTAAGTCCATAGTAAAATACAGAAAACTTGTGCATTAAAGCTCCATTGCTAACTATAAAGCTGAAAGAGGCAGCATCACATAGTTATGCAAACATTCCTCAATTCTTTCCCTATCCCCCGAATAGAGGATTGTGAACCGTAGGGAAAGAGCAACTTCACCCTGCAGGTTTATGCCCAGATGAGCCTAGAGCCAAAACAACTCCCCCTCCCTCCTCCCTAGTTTGTAGTATGAATTGTATAAAAAAAAAATTGTGATATTTAATGCGTCCCTGACATGATAAAAAAGTTGTTTGTAAGTTGCCATATGTGGAAATACACGGGTAAGAATGAGGTGCCAGAAAGACTCACTAAGCATGCGAGAATTTAGGCATCGGTGTGGCTCCATGAATCTGTGTCAGTTCCACCTTGCTGGGGAACTGTGCAACACGATCACTCCAGGAGGGTGCTCCAGGGGGGGTTAGGGTAAAGCTCGAAGTTCTGACAGTACTGTATACATCTATCAGTCAATCGGTCAGTCTATCTTAAGCCAAATCTCAAATATAGATAGACATATGCTTTGTGCAAACTACTTAATTATCCATCAAGATAAGACATGGTTTATTATCTAAACTGTTGGCAGTTTGAGCTAATTTGCAAAGCAGTTAATAGAGGCATACTTTGCTTGTATTGCTTTTTTCTTCATTATATCCACATTAATTGCAAATCTGTACAGCATCATCATCAGCGGTCTGACTCAAGAGCTTTACCTGCCACCCCAACACCCCCACCTCCCACCACCCCTACACAGTACCTGTCAGTCAGCAACTAAACTGTGGGTTGTATTCTAGGTGGCTTTGGAGAACTCTTAACACCACTTCTTTGGCAATTTATTCTGTACATTACACCATAGCCTCCTCTTGTATGTTATTAATGGATGTCAATAATAATATAAATGACGTATAGGAGAAGTTATGGTGTAATATGAAAAAATAAATTGCAAAAGGAAATGTGCTTTGAATCCTCCTACGCCACCTTGAGTACAGCCACAAGTGTGGTGTTGTGGGGTCGCAGAGTTGTTCCGTTTTGCGTAAACATCGTCCTCGTCTAAGACACATATTTTGTTGTGTTCTCACTGTCATCAGGAGACTTTATTCAGCCAATGGAAAATATCTTGGGGCAAAAAGGGTTAATGGAGTGTGTTTGTGTTACCCTTCTGGCTATATGTCTCTCGTGGTGTAAGAAAATCATTGAGTGGCGGGAAGAATGACGTATGAATTGCGTAACTGGAAAAATGAAACGGGAAATGCGTAACTGGATTGAAGGGATTGATATTGTCTTACTTACGGCTGTTTGATTATTTAAAGCAAAATTAAAAGAGTAAAATAAAAAGCAGTTCACTAAATTTAAAGTTAAAAGAATGTTAATGGAGCTATTATTATTATTATTATTATTATTATTCAGTCACAACTCTGCCACCCCACACAGCCAAACGCAAGGAGCTACGAAATACTGTACTTTAATATCCTCTGTGATGATAATATAGCACTGAACTCCTCATAATATAACGTTTCCTGTGGTGCCTCTCATACCCAAACTATTTTCTCTCCGTCGTCTTTCCTTCTCAGTTCCTCCATCTAATATTGCTCTGTTTTTCCTTACTTTCCCCATTCTGTTACTCCTCTGACCATTATTTCCGCACACCCCTCTCTCTTGTTGGTTTAGTGATCTGAATACCCCTGATGGAGTGAAAGACTTGTATAGGTTTGATCGCCAAGAGTTGCCTGGGGGTTTTTCAGTCACACAGTGCCATCAGGAAGAGTAACCTGTCATCCAGCCTTAAATCTACCATAGTCTATCCTCTCGCCCTTACACCTCAGAAGAGATTATATGGGATTTTCTGCTTTCTCTCTTTTGTCTATGTTTCCTCCGTCAATTTATCACTTTCATGCCTAGTCCCTCCACCCCGTCCTCACTCACCCCACGGCACCACCGGACCCAACATACGTGATACATGGAGCAGATGTGCAAGCTTTTATACTCAGACTTATTCTTTAGGGTGTCAAAACAGGCTGTGGCCAAGGTGTATACAGCGTTTTGTAAAGTCTTGTGAGCTTTTTCGTTTATTCTTGCGTTAGCCGATGATTTTATCCAGCTTGCAAAAGGCCTCTGGTGCTGAGGGGGTAGTAAGGCTATATCTAACCCCTCAAGTGCAAAGAGCCTGTCCTTAGCTGAGTAAAGTCATCAGGATGTGGTAAGAATAAAATCTAAAAAGACAATGCCAGGCACATTGGGTTGAAACAGGGAACGTGGAGGTGTGAAGAAGCCCCATTCTAGCATGATTCTGAATCAAGGCACTGTGTAATATGGGATGCAGGTTAAGTACAACTAACAATTACAGATTTTCCATTAACGACCATCAGAAAACATTAATGGGCTTGTTCACATCTTTGGGCTCTCAGTTTTGATAATATGGCCATTAGAGCTTAAGAGTTGTACAGGTATGAGGTACATTGTTTTCCCTCATTAATTCTTGTACCCGGACAACTCGATGAGAAATCTAGGTTTTACTAAAGCGCGGTGGATGCTTGGAGTCTATAACCTCTTCAGTCCGATGATGTACTGTTATCTTCCCTCCACCAGACAGTTCATCTTAGGGGCCATGTGTGGAAGTGGAGGTGTGAGATTACCTTCACTAACTCCCTAAATAAGAGTGAGGAGCCTTCTAACTTGAATAAAACAATACTTAAATGGAAGAATTATATCCATGTTTGGGAAAGTTGTTTATTTTGCAGATGAGGGTAAAAAGCTTCCATTTGCACAATTCCTGGCGCAGGGTTGTAAACTAAATGGTCTTGAAGGTTTCTGAGCACCTATTCCTCTGTGATTTATCCAGCACATTACCCCTCAATATCTTCTTGCTTATTATTGATGCAAGAACTTATTACTAAAAGGGTGCAGTATAAATAACCTACAAGAGAATACTGTAATATGCAAAATAAATCACGAAGGAAGAGATGAAAGGAAACCCCCCCCCCCCGTGTCACTTAGGAATGCACCCCTGCAGTCTGGATTTAACTTGGGGAAAAAAGATACATCCTCAGTCTGAAGGGGCATAAATGAGCTGTTTCTCAATAATATTTCCAGTGTCTTTCCAAACTCTCCTCAAGTAGCTCAGCAAATGTGTCGTTTGTCCCCCCCCCACGTCACTCTTCCATCTTGCGCTGTGCACAAGATTAAGTAGGAAGAGGTCCCACTCTTGAGATGGTACTATCCCTCATTTTTTTTTTTTTTTTTTTTACTGTCCTTAATTTTTTTTATGATACTCCAATATTTTTTTTTATATCATACCCCTCATTTTTTTTTTTTTTTTTTTTTTTTTTTTTCCATCATACTACCCTAATCATTTTTCTTTCCATATCATACTACCCCTCATTTTTTTTTTTTTTTTTTCAAATATCATACTACCCATCATTTTTTTTTTTTTTTATACCATATTACCCCTGATATTTTTTTTCTTCATATGGTACTACCCCTAATTTTTTTCTCCTTTATTACAGAGTTCTTGTTATGTGTCAGGGATGTGTTCCATAATGCAACTGCTTTTTTCATATATTTTGTACACAGAGGCAAATTGGTAGATCAGGTTTATAGTTAATAGTGGAAATTTTATAGGCGGTCATTTTGTAATCTGTTTGGAAAGTGAAGGAGGAAGTAAGATTACCATACAGAAAGTCAAAATATGTCACTTGTCTTTTAAGTCGTTCAGTCCACCACAGATTACAGAAAAATTGCATATTATATTTCCTTAGCGCCAGTAAAGCTGATTTGCCCATTTTTCCTTATTTCCAGTAGCCGTTATATGAAAAAAAATTGAATATAAAGCCCATCTCCGGCACATAACAAGGGCGTACTGTATATTCTGTGTTTTCTACAAGAGAGATTTTTTAATTTATTTGCATTACATTTCCTGATATATTTTTTTTTCACACCACTTTCATGATGGCTGTTGTTGGTAACATTCCATAAAAGCCAATTTGTTCCACCCACCTCCGCACCCTCCATGTATACAGTATAAATATATATATCTATTTTTTTTATATTACCTTTATTTTTTTTCTCTCTTTTCCGCAGAGCAAACCGTTAAGCCCGTGTGATATTAACATAAAAGGGTTGTTTTCTGTGAGGCTATGGAGGTGTTGTAATGTCTTTCTCTCAGTAGTTTATTCTGTATATTACACCTCAGTATCCTCAAGTCTGTTATTGATGTAAAATATGTCAATAGTAAAATGATATATAACATACAAGAGAATGTTAAGGTGTAGTAGGCAGAATAAATTGCTCAGGAAAAGGTGCTAGGTGGCCTCCCAGCCTATTTCAGAATTCAGACCAAAACTGCGCGATTCAGAGGCTGCTGGGTTATTCCAAAGAACCAAAACGTCCTCATGAGAGTGGTGTTGTGGGTCGGCCGCAAAGATGTGGCGTTCGGGGACCCCCCTAAACTTGCCCACACCTGCCGTTGCTACCCTGAATTTTATCATAAAATTCATCCGGTCTATAGTACGTGGCCTGGTGGGTACAGCACCCCAGAGAGAATGATGGCTTTGTGGGTTCCATCCCAAGAAAGTCTCATAACCACCCGTCCAGTTTATTACCGGTATATGTGATCCAAGTGACAGCCGTGCAGAGGTTTAATCCCCAAGAAGCGACTAGAGGGATTTGAATCATTTAATGCCATCAAGAAAACTGATTTGGTCATCCACCCTTCAGTGTGCTGGACTAGGTATCCACAGTCCAGATGTAATGTCTGAATCAAAACTGACAAATTAACATCATATATCATGTGAGACTGCTATAGGCTGCAGAAGCTTAAATGCTGCTCACTACTTGGAGGATAATGTGTTGTGAAAGCAATAACCTGTGGGACCAAGACAAGGCTACAGTAGTCCGGAAGATTTAACATATGAAATCGTTGATGATTTAGCGGAAGATTTTAACATTTGGAAAGAAATGACAAAGATGCAGGTGAGGTGTGTGCAAGAGGGTGTGGTCGAGGGTCCCCGGCGCCCCCCACCACCGACCATCCTGGGTGCTGACACTTTGACAGAGGCTACTGGGCAGGGTTTGTCTAAGGGGCTGCAGGTGGAATGGCACTCTCATCTTGCGTTCTCCCCCATCCCTCTCTATCTCACGCCGAGCGGTGCAGGCCGTCCTCTCGGAGCTCTGAGAGTAAGGCTCAAAGTATCTTGGTGTTGCAATACATGTAATGTTAAGCTTGAGAAAAGATATTTATTTTTGCTACTAAATAAGTACTTACTGCTTCAAGCACTAAATGACATAAATGCCAACTTAAAACACTGGATGAGTTAAGAACATTCACTACATTGATGTAAAAATTGCTGTGTTATCTTTATTGGATAACTCACAATAGCAGCTTGATAAAATACATTATCATTGCTGCTACATATTTTGCAGCTCTTGAGAACAGGTAAAGTCCATCATTATATGTAAGTTGTTACATCCAGTTGAAATACCCGGTATATACTGCTTCTGAAAACAATGGTATTTTGAACTCGCATCAAAGTGCTCCGAGAGTCAAGTTTTACACCGCTACCACCCCCACTCCCCTCCACCTCCTAAAGACACCCACATACGCCCACAAAAGTCCGCCCCGGCAAGCCAAATCACTAGTCCTTTTTATGCACTTTTTGTGAATCATTCGGAGCTCAGGGCCACATTATTAAAACTGAGTGCAAGGAGGAGTGGGCACGCTCCTAATTTTTTAGTAATTTATGGAACACCTGTGATTGTTGGATGTGTTCGCCCTGCTGCCACATCAGAGAGTGTAGTCAGCAGGGGTACAGATAAGTCAGACGTGTTCTGTCATCATCAGTAACAAATGCATCAGGAGTAATCGTAAATATGGGAGTTTTTATGACGGTCTCAGAAGTGTATGATGATGCTGGAAATATGTCTGCCCTTCTTGTATCACTGTGGGTATGGGATGCAGGTTATTGAAATCTTCTGGCCTCTCTCTGTTGTTGCAGACTAGCTCCAGTGCTGGATGCAGGCTAATCACATCTATAAATACAGGTGTTCCATAAACAACCACCAAACGTTAGGAATTTACTTAAACTTTCGTGCACTCGGTTTTAATAATATAGCCATCAGACTCTTGAAAGTACACCCAAGTTTTATTTATTTATTTTTTTTTAATTATTTTTTTTTTTTATCGCCAGATGAATATTCGTTTTCGACAGCTTCCATCTCGAGTCAGTATAAGCAGATGTTAATAACTTGTTGTTTGGAATCTCTCATCATGTTGAATCTCGACAAAAGGTTAAAAAATTAAAGATGTTTACTGTGGAATACCAAAAGAAATCATTAAAAACCTACAAATCAAAATGAACTGTAATGTGTGCTATGGAGGATTTTTTTGTCATAGGTCATTTGTATTTTTGGTATCAATGTATATAGTTGTTGTCTACTGGAGCAAGTACTTAGTATTTTAAGGAAACTTTTAATAAATATACTTAAATATCACTCTTGTTCATTATTTGTCCACATCCTGTTTACGTGCATGATTATTATTAAGGTTTTCTGTTATTTATATTCCACAGGATGGCTGGTGACAGAGGTATGGTCTGTTGTTAACCCATTCACACCAGGGACTTGTATTTTACTTTATTCTTGCAAACTCCTGATGATTTTATTGAGCCTCGGGTAGACTTCTCTGTAAACCGTAGGGATCGGGTAGTCTTGACTTGTAGCAGCTTTGTTTTCATCTGATGGAACCGGGCCACTCCCACAACTGTACTAAGTAACGCTTGTGTGAAATTTGCTAAGCCCTACTTATGACATGAATGCATCTCCTTGGTTACTAGTCAAATTTACCTTCTAATCTGACTACACTCGGCTATCAGAGTCATCGTGGCAGACTTGATATATCTTAGTTATGACATCTATAAGTACCCTTGGTTACTAGTCAAATTTACCCTTCAATCTGACCACACTTGGCAATGAGTTAAGGTGAAAAGGGATTAAGGCATTACGTCAGACGAGAACAGATGCCTTTCCCAGGTTCAATAAAATCGTCTGGGAGTAGTGAGAATAAACCAAAAAAAAAGCATCACATGGACTCAAGGTGTTAATGTTATCTGGAAAGGTAAGAACACTGTACCTGCACCAGTATCCCGTAGCCACACACACAGTACTGCATCACTGTATCTTGATCTTTATAGTGTAATATTACAGGAGGATCTCGTCATTGGTACAGTATTAATGTTGATATCTTGAAGGAAAGATCGTTGGTTGTAGCCAGTGATTTTTTTTTCTATATTTGTATCCCTGTATTATTTTTTTATTATTATTACTGTATTATTTTTTTGTGTTTGTGACCTACTAGTTTTTTTTTTTTTTTTGTTAACTGTTGAGGTTGTGGGTAGTTATTGGACGGTGATGAAGGGAAATTAGGGATGAAGCTCATTTCCTGACTGGTTCACTAATGAGGCACGGACCCTGGTGAGCCCCTGTCTACCACAAGGGGGCACTGGATCCCCACGTCGTGTAGTTACTGTGCTGTACTGTACCTGTAGGATGGGCCCACAGAACCAGTTGTTTACTTGTGATTGAAGGGTTTGCTCAGCCAGACAGTCTAGGGTTAAGCAGCAACAACTACTACTACTACTACTACTACTCAGGAATACTTTTGTCCCTACCTCATGCTACTCTCTGTCACTCTTCAGTAATGTAGTACAATATGTTAATGATAATACAAAATTCACTTACGTTACTGTAAATAGGGAAGTATAGTAGTAGACTAACACTATCGTATCAAATGCCTTCTGTAAGTAGCTGTAGAGACATCATCATCATCAGCAGCAGCAGCATTATCATCAACATCATCAACATCAACATCTCCCTTGAAGTGATCTCAGTTATTCCCCGCCACCACCACCACCACTATCACCACCACCACCATCACCACCACCACATCAATACAACGTCTCTCTGATAATCTGTTTACCATTATGTTATTTATTCTGTGTATACCATCCAGTTTTCCTTATTGTGTAGTAATGTTAGGTTTTGGCCATGTGGAGGAGGATGGAGAATGAGAGACTGACTAGAAGAGTGTGTGTGAGTGAGGTGAAGGGGGAGACCAAGGATGAGATGAATGGAAGGAGTGGAGAGGATGGAGAATGAGAGACTGACCAGGAGAGTATGTGAGTGAAGGGGAGAGGGTGAGCAAGGCCGAGATGGAGGGATGGAGTAGAGAGAGAAATGCGAGAGCGGTGAGTTGGAGGGACGGCAACCAAATGGCATGGGACAGGGCGACGTGGAGGCGATTTGTTTGTGTCCACCCTTTACAGAATTAAGGCGTCTGGCAATAGAAAGATAGATAAAACTCCCATATAGTGTGTAAATATTTGGTAACTGTCTCATATATTTAAGAATCATATAATTTCCATTTTTTTTCTATTTCGTTCAGTTGTCTTTCTATCTATCTATCTATCTGTTGCCAGAACGCCTCAATCCCGTACGGGGTGGCCACAAACAAATCGCCTCCATGTCGCCCTGTCCCCCTCCATTTCCCTG
>NC_136960.1:37176352-37178852 GCF_032717465.1 Coenobita brevimanus | reverse complement strand
TAAAGAAAATCTTATAACCAATACTAATTCAAAAAAAAAATTCTTTTCAGGTTACACTATGATAGTCTCTATTCTCCTTTCACACTTTCCTGTAAAATGTCCACGCCAGTTTTTCTATACGGCGTGGTGTTCTTTCTGACTTTTTCCTGCCGGCTTCGGCTGGAGGGTTTGGAGGGCGGGGGAGAGCCTTCTTCTTTGCTATCCTTATCTCATTCTAATAGTTCAGTTACTCTTCTAGGAGCTGCCTAGCATGGGCCAACCGGCCTACTGCAGTTATCCTCTCTTCTTATGTTCTTATACTATACCATACCATACCATACCATACCACACCATACCATACCATACCATACCATACCATACTATACCATACCATACCATACCATACCATACCATACCACACCATACCATACCATACCATACCATACCATACCATACCATACCATACCATACCATACCATACCACACCATACCATACCATACCATACCATACCATACCATACCATACCATACCATACCATACCATACCATACTATACCATACCGCACCATACCATACCACACCATACCATACCATACCATACCATACCATACTATACCATACCGCACCATACCATACCACACCATACCATACCACACCATACCATACCATACCATACCATACCATACCGCACCACACCATACCATACTATACCATACCATACCATACCATACCATACTATACCATACCATACCATACCATACCACACCATACCATACCACACCATACCATACCACACCATACCACACCATACAACACCATACCATAGCACCATACCGCACCATACCATACCACACCATACCATACCACCATACCGCACCATACCATACCACACCATACCGCACCATACCATACCACATCATACCGCACCATACTATACCACACCATACCGTACCATACCACACCATACCACACCACACCACCACACCACACCTCACCACACCACACCACACCACATCACACCATACCACACCATACTATACCACACCATACCACACCATACAAGACCCGCCATGTTGAATAACCCCCTTCCCGCTAATACCAATACACCTGTCATGTATGAGACACCATAGTACTCAATATGGATGGTGGGTGTTAGCGCCGAAGTGGTGACATATGGAGGTGAATAGAAGGACCACTGGGATACGTGTTGTTAAATACTGTGATTCTTAACAAATCTATATATTGGCCTGAAATTCCACCGTGCCTTAGTACTATAGTATTTTCACTTTAACTTGGCCTAAAATTGCCAACCAATCTGAGGCGGTGGCTGAATCGGTAGAGAGGTGGCCTGCGGTCCTAATGGATCCAGGATCGAATCCCCTCTGTGGCAGGGAACAGTTTAAGGATTTGAATTTCCTAAAAAAAAAAGCAGACTTTCCTGATCTGCAAGATGACCCGCCGACATGTCGTAAAAATACCCCCGCTAATACCAGTACACCAGTCCTGTATGAGACAGCCCTAGCATGTATTCAGTATGGACGGTGGGTGTTAGCGCCGAAATGGTGACATGTGGAGGTGTAGGAGGACTACTGGGCCTTGGGATAGGTCATTGCCCTCGAGAAATAGGCCCTGAGCCTTTGGCCAGAGTCAAACACGTAATTATATAATGCTAGTCACGAAGAAGTGCTATGGGAAGGATGTTGAGCCATAAAATCATCATATTAAGCCGCTGACTGACAGGAAATACGCTGCCAAAGGACGAAGATCTGGGCCAAGTTTAGGTGAAAGGACTATAGGAAGTTCATTTTATTTTCTTTACTCGCCTACGAAGCAAACTTTGGGAAATTGCTTAGATTTGCTTAGCTCTTTGTATCTTATGTGTTGTGGGGACTGCCGTGTCTGCTGGTGTGGGCTGGGGTGAGAGCAGGATATGAATAAATGATGCAGGAGAGACGCTGCTGAACCTGTGTGTGTGTGTGTGTGTGTGTGTGTGTGTGTGTGTGTGTGTGTGTGTGAAATCACCGTAGTTATTGATAAGTTCTGGTGGTACATAATGACATATCAATGACGGTAATTTATGTGTATTGATTATATGGATGGCTGTGTCCGCTCCCCCCCCCCCTCTCTCTCTCTGTTTTCTCCTTATCCCCTTCCCCTTCCCTTCCCTTCCTTTCCCTTCCCTCTTTTTCTCTTTCTCCCTCCATCCCCCCCCCCGCCCTCATTATCGGTAGGCCTATGAAAAGGGAGAGACGACGACTGAGGAAGGAAAGTAGGAAAACAATAAGAACAGTATTTTCTATTATTATTATTATTATTATTATTATTATTATTTATTATCTGAGGAGGTTTGTGGCAATTATTTTTGCTAATGATAGCGTTGTTTCGTTTTTTGGCATATTGATGCACAATTTTTCATTTTAGATTTATTTATTTATTTATTTGTGTGTGTGTGTGTGTGTGTGTGTGTGTGTGTGTGTGTGTGTGTGTGTTCAATGTTATGAATATTTTCTGTGTAAATGTA